>NC_051073.1:1369015-1537015 GCF_004664715.2 Peromyscus leucopus | reverse complement strand
TTGTTTATTTACATTTTATATCTTTAGAGAATTTATTCATATGTCCAATTCTGATATTCTTTTGTTCCTTGATCACATGACATCACAGTGGCCCTGTACAAGCTAACTTTTCTAAGAAAGGTCCTGACCCTCACACTTTTATCATCTTTCTATACCATTCTTTGCTCATCAATATAAGACCCAGTATGGGGCAGAGGTAACTCCAGCTGATTTAACTTTGTTGCTGTATATGTCACGTAATTGCCTGAGCGTAGAGTAGGAAGAGCTTGTGATCCGATCTGCAGACAACTCCTCTAACCCACTAAATCTTGTTGACCATTTAAAGTTTACTTTGTTATGAGTATCTTGTTCTTGAGTAAGTACAGGGGCATAATTTTAAGAATATCTCAGAGCCTCATAAAGAGACCTCTGGCTTCTTTATGTGTGTCACAACCTCCAAGGCATAAGGAAGGATAAGTAGCTAAGGCTATCTCCCTAAAAGCAGGAGGGGTAGTATGCTCAGGACTTTCCTAGGGAAGCTTAGAAGCAGTATTCCTGGGAGAAGGCATAAATGATTCATAAGGAATTTCCATCAATCCACTATGCCACAGTTGTACAAATATTAACTGTCCCCCTCCCCCAGCATACAACACGTGGAGATCAAAACCAAAAGTGGCATGGCGGCCATCAAGCCTCTCATCAGCTGTTCTGCTTTGTGACTCTGGCCTTTCCCCTCAGATATGGTTGTGCCACAACAGGACACGACAGGTTGATGATGGTGCAAAGGCTGCCACACTCAAGAAGGGTGCAGGCTTCACGGCACCTTCCTCTACCACATGTGTTAGGATCTCTGGGAATGACTTGGCCTTTGCTAGTTGTTCATGTAAATGAGAATGGATGCCATGGAGGTGGGGACACAGCAAAAGGAAGGCTCTAGATAAGCCAGAGAATCATGGCAGCCATACCAGGGAGTCAAGGGAATACCGGGATAAGTACCAAAGATGATAGGGATAATTTTAGCTGAAAAAGACAATCTGACCTCTTCAAATATTCTATGATCCACTCAATTTTCCTCTCCCAAGAGATTGAAGTTGTTATAACCTTTGAGTAGCTAATTGGATATAGCCAATATATAAACTAGCACAAGCAATTTTAAACAAGATTGGTTAAATAAGCATAAATCTGGTGTTGTGGACAGATATATGTATTTTACTGTCTCTGGCAATGTGCACTCAGTCAGCCACTGTATGAGCATGTAAACAAGAAAGGAAAAAGAGAGAATTGATCCTCCATGGAGACAATTACAGCTGCCTTGCAAGAGAGAGCTGAGCTGTTACAGCTTCATCTTATTGCACATGTATGGTGTCAAGATAGAGACACACATGCATGGCAAAGTCCCTGGGATAGGGAGAGATTGCTGGGGAAAGACAGCATGCATCACAATGACATACACACTTCTATTAATTCTATCAATAAATATCTATGCCTAAATGGGCAGAGAGCAATAATTGGCAATAAATAACACCATAAATTCGAATTTGAAGTTGTGGCAATTGTCATGAATAAAAAAATGAAATTTGCTTTCATGCTTTCTGGTGTGGTGTGAATATGAAAAGCTCCCTGCAGGCTCTTGGTTTTGAATGCTTGGTCCTCAGCTGGTGGCATTGCCTGGAAAGGCTGTAGAACCTTTAGGTGGTGGAGACTTTTGAGGAAGAAATTGTTGTGGTGGGCCTTGAGAGCTTTTTGTTTTCTGAGACAGGGTTTCAGGTAGCCTAGGCCAGCCTTGAACTCACTAAGCAGCTTAGGATGACCTTGAATTTCTGATCTTCCTATTTTTACTTCCAAGTGCTGGGATCTGACGGGCCTGTTGCTCTGTGTTCAGGTTATGCAGTGCTGGGGATTACACCCAGGTCTTAATGCATGCTAGGAAAGTACCCTACCGACTGATCTATATCCCCAGCTCCAGCCATGGAGGTTTGATAGCCTGACCTCACTCATGCATGTTCTCTGCTTCCTTCCTGAAGATGCAGTGTGACCAGACACCCCAGGCTCCTCCTGCCATGCCTACCCTGCCATAGAGATGGAGAGAGCCAAGTGTTCTCAAGTCACTTCCTGCCAAGTATTTGATCACAACAAAGAAGAAAAGAAACGGCTACATTTTCTCAAATGACCATCAGAGACAACAAAATCTCCCAAATGACAGCTTTAGGGTGAATATCTCAGAAAAACTATGTCTCAAACACAGAAGCATATATTGACACATGCATGAATGCATGCAAAATAGACATCTACAGAGCATATATGATTTAAAAATGCTAGAAAAGTTATATTTTCTATTTATATATGCTAGAAAAATTCAAAATTAAAAGAGACAGTGGAGTTTTTGTCTTAAATTGAATTACTTGCTATGATATTGAATCTCAAATGCAATTGATGCTGGACTTTTGACACATGAACTCTTTCAAGGAGGCCTGTGAACATTACAATGCACATATGTGTAACATGCCCATTTCATATACTAACTACTTGCTCAGGTTATTTGTTGATAAACACCGAGAATATCCGGTTCAAAGGAATTTAGGTCAAATACCTGAAGGGGATGACTCCTTCTGACTCAGCCCTGCCTTTCAGTGGTGGCGCTGCATAATAAACATATATGTATATTTGCATAATGCATATGTAATTCTCTTCCTGTTACTGCTTTCAACTTTCATTCCCATTTGTGAACCTGTCTTGACTACTTTCCGCCCTGTGTGTGTGTGTGTGTGTGTGTGTGTGTGTGTGAAGGGTGTCAGGGAGGCTGTAGGAAGCTTGCATAAGGAGGAAACTCTTTCCACAGGATGAACTTGTATGATTTAGATTTAGAAAAGCCCTTCTCCATAAGGAGTAGAAGCTGCTTTAGGGAAGACTGAGTACATTCACCTCACACTGGCTACTTGCTGGATTCCTTGCCACAGCCACGAAGGGGCTGATTTGATTGTAACCATGAGAAACTTGTCGGGTCCATCAAGGGCAAGTCCAAAGAAGCATAAAGCCCCTCTAAAGTTGAGACTCTAGAAGTTCCTCATCATCCCTTTGTTTTATTTAGCAATTTATTAGCACGGCCATATCCATGTTCCTGCTCCTTGGGGCTCTAGTAGTTTCTTCAGCAAGCAGCCAGACAGATGTCAGCTGCTCTCCCCCAGTGGGAGAACTCATGGCAACCTGGGTGGTGGGTTCATGTTTGTTTTTTTCAGTGTGACTTGTTCTCTCATTCACTTCTGTGTGGGTTCTGTGAGCAGCTGTTGGAGCTCAGTGTTCTAGGTTTTCTTAGAAGGGTGAAGGTGACTTTATGTGCCAGAGCTGGACTGGAACTCAGTCCGTGTGATCCTGAAGAGATGGCAAGAGCCCCAGACCTCCTTACACATTTATTTCTTTATAAATCTTGTTGGGATGCTCAGAAAGATTCTGCTAGTCAGATGACTAGAGAACTTGAGGAGAAAATCAAATATATGTAATTTATAAATGTGGCTTAATACAAAATGAACAAAGTTAAGATGAAAAATGAGCTGTTTATAAATGGGAGTAAACATTAATCAAAATCCCATTAAAGTACTTACTCGGAGTTGCTAGATTCTTAGATGGAATAATAAGGTTTGTGTGCTGGACTAAAAGTTAGGGAAAGGGAGACTATAATAAATGGTCACATTAATTTCTAACTCCAAAGTAATACTTTAAATATTTTTTCTCATCTAAGAAAAATGGGAGGTCTCTAAAATCCTTAAATGGATATACTTCAATATTAGAAAAAAATATAATCCAACTACACTGAGACCACTATGACCGATTAGGCCAGTGTTTCTTAGACTTCAGAGAAAGACACACATAATACAACTTTGCACAAGTATGGAAGACACTGTATGCTGATATCTATGTGATGATGGGCATTTATGTCCCTCTGCTCCTGTAAACGCACCCTCATTTTCATGCTCACCTTTCAGACGGACTCTGCAGGTATCCTGGTATATGCCACTTCATAGCTGTCTGTGTAAATGCACGATTTCCTGGCACGCACCCACATGCACACACACTTACATGGATAATGTAAGTCTAGGTAAACTTAAAGCAATGTAGGGGGAAAAGGTTTTTTTTTTCCTTAATTTTTCTTCTTAAAATTCCAGGTTGTACACTGTGGTGGTTTGAAGGACAATGGCCTCAAAGGGACTGGCACTATTAGGAGGCATGGCTTGTTGAGTAGATTGGCCTTGTTGGAAGAAGTGTGTCACTGTGGGGTGGGCTTTGAGGCCTCCTTTGCTCAACCTACACCCAGTGAGGTAGACCGCTTCCTGTTGCCTGCGAGAGTCAAGATGTACAACTCTCAGCTACTGCTCCAGCACCGTGTCTGCCTGCACGCCATGTCTCACTGTGATGGTAATGGACTGAAACTCTGAAACTGTAAATGAGCCACCCCAATTAAATGTTTTTCCTTTATAAGAGTTGCCACGGTCATGGCGTTTCTTCACAGCAATTGAAACCCTAACTAAGCTACACACCATCATTGTGAGGAAGTCAAGGCAGGAATTCAAGCAGATAGTAACATCCACAGTCAAAAGCAAAGAGATGAATGCATGCACATTTAACACTCAGATAGCCTTCTCTACATTTATACAGACCAGGGCTCAAAGCCAAGGAATATTGTCAACCTACTTCTTAGATGGGTATTTCTGTATCAGTTAAGGCAATGAAGACCATACCCTACAGACCTGCCCACAGGCCAACCTGATCTAGACAACCCCTCATTGTACTGGTTAGTGTTTTGTCAACTTGACACAAATTAGAGTCATCCCAGAAGAGGAACCTCAGTTGAGGAACTGTCTCCATCAGATAGGCCTGTGGACAAGTCCATGGACCATTTTATTGGTTGATTATTGATGTGGGTGGACCCAGCTTTTAGTGGGTGGTGCCATTCTTGGGGAGGTGGTTCTGGTGGTCTAAGAAAGCACACTGAAGAAAGAAACAAGCCAGTAGACAGCATTCCTCCATGGCCTCTGCATGAGTTCCTGGCCTGACTTCCTCAGTGATGGATTGTGACGTGGAAGTGTAAGCCAAACACACTCTCCCCAAGTTGCTTCTAGTCAAGGTATTTACCACAGCAGTGGGAAGCCACTACACTAGGGTTCACCGAGACTCTCTTGCCAGGTTCTACATTATGTCAAGCAGACAGTTAAAACTGTGCCTCACAGGGTATAGCACCAGTTCACCTTTTGGCACTCCAGGCCCCCACTTGTAAGATGCTTGCAGGTGCATTGACATCCAACAGCATTGGTGAGGACCATGTGCTCCTTTGTGACTCTCTTCAGCTGCCTCGTGAACCACAGCACTCAGGATCTGTCTACCTCTCACACCTCTTCTCTCACTTCTTCCTCAGAAGTAGTGCCAGTGAAGAGTGATACAAAACAACCTTTGCCCCAAGTCCACATGCAGAGCACATAGAACCAAACACATTCATGTTCTTATAACACTCTATTAGTGTAATAATGACTGTCTGGTTATCCATCTCAGCCCTGTTTTTCAGAGCTGTGATTTTTGAAGGTTTGGAATTTTGAGTAAAGGCAGTATCAAATCATCCTATGCAGGTCATGGATGTTATAAAAGAAGGTGGGCTTTGGACCTACATGTCCTGATGTTGCTTTGCTTATAAGCAGTTAATATGGGAAGTGATCATATGCTTGACATATATGGTTTGGCTCTCATAGCTTGCACATGTGGCTGGCGTTGGATCTTTGGAGAGAAAGGACAGATGGAAGCTGTGACTGGAACCCTCATCTCTACTCTTCTATGATGCTCTAGATCTGGTTTGCTGTCTCTTTTCTTTTGCTTTCCTGTAATCACATGGTCCATGTCCTCTTTGTACTTCATTTAAATCTCTGTAGTTGACACTTCTTAGGGCCAAAATAATACAGTTCAGTTTTCTATGACTTGCTGTGGGATGCTTTCTGTATACTGTGAATGTGTGTGGCTCTCACTGGATAATAAATAAAGCTGCATTGGCCTATGGCAGGGCAGGATGGAGCCAGAAGGGAAAAATCCAAAAGAGACAGTGAGAGAAGAAAGGTGGGGGAGACACCAACCTGCCATCCAAGGAGCAGCATGTAATGGGACGCAGGCAAAGCCACGGAACACGGGTGATACATAGATTAATAGAAATGGTTGAGTTAAGTTTAAGAGCTAGCTAGAAAGAAGCTTGAGCCATTGGCCATACAGTTTGTAATTAATATTAAGCCTCTGAATGATTATTTTATAAGCAGCCGTGGAACCGCCGGTAGGAGAGATTGTCTGGACCGTAGGCTGGTGAGACCGAAGAAACTTCCAGCTACAATGACTTCTGCTTTTGTACCCTGAGTGTTGTTCTGGGTATTTTTCTCTGACAGTACAAAGTGCATGGGAGGCATGTTGTGAACCTCAAGTTCTGGTCTAGCTTTAGCTTTAGTTCCTCTCTCCAGCTAGTGTCTAGAATCAACTAAATTCTCAGTCTCCTTCTAATTCTGACCTCTGTGAGCTCAAGTTTATAACTTGTTCTATGCCAATTGTGGCCATATATCTTATGCATGAAATCACCGTCACTGCTCTGTTTGTGTGAGAATATAACAGTGGTCATGCTAGGAGGATCTCACGGTCCACTACTAAGATCCCACAAAGATGCTCACAAGAGCAAAGCATGTGGAGTCTAAATTTTGAATCGTTTTGTGACAAAAGTTGTGCATTACTATGGGACCTCTATCTTCATCCCTACAGGAATTCAGTATATGGATGAGGGCCAGACCCTGGCCAGAGAACAAAGACAGATGAGACCCAAATTAGTGGCCTCACTTGGCTCCCAGTGTTTGCTAACCATTTGTGCTGACTCCTACAAAGAACATTAATTCCCTTATAGTGTGTGTGTGTGTGTGTGTGTGTGTGTGTGTGTGTGTGTAACACAAGAGAGGAAAGTGTCAGTTTGCAAACATACAACCATTTATTTTCTCTCACATTTAGCTTGAAGAACGCCGTGTCAAGACCTATAATCAAGGCTACAAGCACTATTGCTTAAGTCTACCTGAAGCTCTTTCTGAGTGCTTTTAATCACAGAAAGCCTAGCAAAGGTGAGAAACAGAATTCAGCCCTCAAGGGCCATTTAGAGGGAAAAAATGGTGTCTTCCACGTGAGAGTCAAAGGCTGCCTTCTGTTCAGAGAGACACTCTGTCCTCTCTACATCCTTCCAAATGTATATTTGCAGGCGAGTTTGGCCTTGCTCCAGATGATAACGCAACACTTTAATGAGGATGCATCAAGATGTATTTCTTTTCAGAAAAAAATCCATTTACACCAGACTAGAGGCCTTCATCCTCATATGAGAGCTTGTTCCACCAACTGTGACAAACATATGCTTGTATCATTCATGAGGCTAAGGAAGAAAGCTCATTGTTGCAATTGGTGATTTTTCAATTATTCCCAAGTAAAGTTGTTTGGCTAAAAAAGTCAAAATCTCCATAGCCCAAGTGATAAAGTAGTCTATCAAGGTTGGTATCCTGTGGTTTGTGGTACATTTCCACTGTTAAATGTCCTTTACATGGTGCTCTCGAATACCAACTTATTTATGTCCATGCACACTCTAGTCTACGAAAGCACTGTAAGCCTTGAACTTGGTTGCCCATGTTTCCTGTCTGCATTTTAGAAACTGCTTTCGGGGGGCAAGTGACTGGCAGCTTCATTCCATAAGTATCTCAAACACGAATTCCAGCTTTAATCCAAAGGGAGACTTAATCAATACCTGATGTCTGAATGACCCGAAATCTGCCTGTCTTAGGGCCCAGCTCCCTCTCCAAGAACATCTGAGCAGTCTATACCTTCCTACCATAGTACAGACCCCTTTAGCCTGTGGCAGAAACACCTTCCTGTTCTGGCCAGTCTCTGTGACTTAGCAGTATATTGTTGATTCAACTATTTGATTGAACTTCCGATTTTATGAGGTGTATTCAAGTTTAATACACATGGGGCCTTGGACCGAAAGCAAGGAAGAACCTAGTCCAGGCTGAGAGCACAGTAAGGGTCCCAGTAGGCTCCTAGGGCTGGGCTGCATGGATAGAATTATAATCTTAGCGTTCAGTAAGTTCTCCACACCTCTGTTTCCTCATCTCTTAAATGAGTTAGTAATAACACCCATGTCTGAGGATGAATCACAAGTCAGAATTTCTTGACATCCTTAGACAGAAGATGTGAGCCTATTTCCTGCCAACAAGGGAAGTTTATTCAAAGGGAAACAAAAACCTCTTGAGACCTCTGGATGCCTTCAGCCTAAAGCTGACCTTGAGACTTGCTGTGGTATTTCACAGCAGTGGATCTTGGGCTGCAGAGAAGCAGAATGTGGGAGACCTGTGCCAGACACAGTGGTTTAAAATATATATATTTTATTATTTCAAAATGTGACACTCAAGAAGCTTTTTTTTGGGGGGGGGGCGTCTTAAAAGTTCCAAAGTTGAAAGCTTAATATGTGACTCAGTTGGTAGAATGTTTGCCTAGCATGCATGAAGTCCTGGGTTTGGTCTCCTGTACCACATAAACTAGGCCTGGTGTTGAACAGAGGTGACAGCGAGGACATGAGCCATTCCCAGCTACACAGAGTTTAAGGATACCCTGAACTGAGCCATATGTGAGACACCGTCTTTAACAAACCTTCCAAATTTCAAGTGTGTGTGTGTGTGTGTGTGTGTGTGTGTGTGTGAGAGAGAGAGAGAGAGAGAGAGAGAGAGAGAGAGAGACAGACAGAGAGAGAGAGACAGAGAGAGAGACAGAGATAGAGAGAGACAGAGAGAGAGACAGAGAGAAGGGACTAGGCTTGTAGCTCAGTGATCTAGTACTTGCATAGAATTCCTAAGGCTTGGGATTTGATCACTAGAACAATAACAACAACAAAATTAAATCCAAATTTCAATATCTGTTTGCTCTTATGTCAGAAACTATGTATGCTCTGTCTGGTAGGAATCTGTCATGACCACCTAGTGAGACATTTGAACCCTTTCTTGTACTATTAACCTGGGGTGGGGGGATTCAGGGACTGTCAAGGTCAGAGACCCAGAGGAGAGTCTTTGTCATAAGCTGTCCCCTCAGTTCTTAACTTTATACCCATGGATGGTGCATCCCTCATCTGAGAAGCTTCTTTTGGTAGAAGATGATGGTTAACACAGTGAGATCCACAACACTATGCAGAGAATAAGAGACTGTGGGATGTTGAGCTCTAAATGAGACACCTGTATCACACCTACCTCCAAGGCACAGGGATCATTACGGAAGGGGCGCAGACAAGAGTTAGAGAGCAGCAGGAGTGGAACTGGCCAAACGTGGCAGTGCAGCCCCACGCCTGAACTTACGGCCGCGGTGACTGCAATGCTTAAGAACGGCACAAGACAGGCAGGAAAAAAATTCCAATGTGGACCAGGGAGAGACGCATTAGGACCTACCCCTCTCTGAGGAGCTATTGGCAACTGACAGCTGCTGGAGGAGGGAGAGTCAGTCTCTCCAGGGATGCAGGCCTGAGAGGATACCCACGCTCCCTCCAGTCGATGGCTCCGTACCCATGCACACACAGGCGGCACTGGAAGGACTCAGTGGGAATTAAGAGAATGTTTTAAAAAGAGAGAGCACATGCATCTGGGAGGGGAAAGTGATGAGGGGGTAGGGAAATAATTATAGGAGTGAGAAATAGGGTGAATTTGATCAAAACACCTCAGATACTTGTTTGGATATTAAATAAATTTTAAAAATATTTTTTTTTCAATAAAAGAGTCAACATTTGAGGCTCCTACCCAGTGCATCTCACTTTGGAGTTTGAACAGTGAGAATTCTGTATGCTCATTCAGCTCTCTTGTCCCCATTAGGGACAAACTAGCTCAGGTGTGGCAGTCCAGGTGAGGGAAGTGAGATCTGGGCCAGCTCACACTCATGAGAGCCTCTTTGTAAGCAGTAGTACACAGACTTCTGTAGTGGACAGCTGTTCTGTCTATGACCTTAAAGCACTGCCCCTAGAAATGTAGCAGGTAACTGCTCTGCCCGCCTATGACCTTGAAGTCCGTGCCCCTGGGGCCTGGCCTGGCAGTGACCCTTAAGACCTGAGACTCAGGTGGGCACCCTCTGTTCACTGCCTTGTGGTTTGGATGTGGGACTGAGACAGGCGAACAGAACAGGGTTCCAGAACCTGTGACAATTTTCTTCTGTACAGTGAGTTTTTCTCCCTTAATAAATTCCTTTGCCCTTTAAGCAGACTCTGTGGATTTCTTGCTTTATCTGGTGCCCATTGTGGGGCATGAACCCACAACCCTGGGATTAAGAGTTCCATGCTCTACCAACTGAGCTAGCCCTAAACAGCAGGAAGCAATTCTAAGAAAACAGTGCCCCTCTCCCAAATGTTTTATTTTTCTCAGGGTTATAGATAAGTGGTTTTAGTTGGGAGGGGGAATAATAAAATTTAGACTCAGTATTCTTTTTAAGAAAGGAAAAAAGGGGATGGATAGGTATAGGATATTAAGGTAGATTATTGTATGTACTAGTAAACTAATTTAGCAAAAGATCAGCCTTGGATAATTTGCACTGATATGGGTTGTTGTATATGGATACAAATGTAAACTATTTTTATATTCTCATTTAAGATAATTTGTATATTGATAGAAATACAAACTATATTTGTCATATTGTACATATGTTCCCACTCCCGTTTGAAATATTTTGTATATTGATACAAATATAAAATCATATTTATCATACTGTATGTATGTTCTACCTCTGTTTAGGATATTTTGTATATTGATACATATTAAGGATATTGTTGTCATATTACATATTGCACAATATATTTCTGCCTCTGATTAAGATATTTTTTGTAGATTGTCACAAGTTCAAGGTCATTGTCTCAATACTGTACATTTGTTTACAGATTGTTTATTTCTCTAATGTGAAGCCTTAGTCTTTAAGTTATTTAGGTTGGTAAGAATTACAGGTTAATAGTTACCTATGCCTGTCATTTCTATAGTTACATTAGTTAGGTTCTCCAGATTTACAGATACATAGGTCAGATGGATAGGTAATCTTCAAACACTTCATAGACCTAGAGAATATGGCATTTAAATGTTTCGATAACTTAGAATTCCATTGACGTGAGACATGATTGTTCCTGGCAGTACTGATCTGATCCGGAGAGAATGTTGAGCTTCTAAGATATTTCCGTTTGGAAGTTTGTCTTCTTCTTGGCACAAGATGGCCTGCTAGGCGAAGAATTACCCTTGCCTGGACTGCTGGCAGTACAAATGCTCTCCTTTCCAGACGAATAGGACACAAGGAAAAGCAACTACTGAACTCTGCCAAGACAGGGTGAGATGGTCTTTTAAAATTCCTGCTTCTAAAAATGGCCTGTCAGATATTCTAGGCCTGTAGCCAAAAATGGATGCCCAACCTTGCTGAGAAACATTAGGTGACTGTCCAGATTGCCAGCTGTTTCTGTCTATTCTTGCAAAATTTCGGAAATTGCTTGCTTGCATTTTCTGTTTTCTCAGGTATTATTATGCCCCTTCTCAGGTCTTTGATGGGGTTAAAGACTAGATAGTTACAGTTATGAGCCTCTCATATCTTAGCTAAGAACATTTCAGATATTAAAGTTAGATTTTTTTTTTTTTTAGGATAGGACAGCTATTGGAATAATAGCTCTGTAACATGCCATTTACCTATGTTCTGGACATCTCTGGATTTTAATATGTGTCCCTTGTTTGATGTTCTTGCTTGTTATATTTTTATTTTTTGTTTAGGTTATTAACTTTCTCCTTTCCTGGATAATACTTGATAATCATTCCTATTGTATATAGTTTTGTATTAGGTTAGGACTTTCTTATTTAGACAAAAGGAGATGTAGTGGATAGCTGTTCTGTCTATGACCTTGAAGCACTGCCCCTAGAGACACAATAGGTAACTGCTCTACCCGCCTATGACCTTGAAGTCCGTGCCCCTGGGGCATGGCCTGGCAGTGACCCTTAAGACCTGAGACGCAGGTGGGCACCCTCTGTTCACTACCTTGTGGTTTGGATGTGGGACTGAGATAGGCGACCAGAACAGTGTTCCAGAACCTGTGACAATTCTGTTCTGTACAGTGAGTTTTTCTCCCTTAATAAATTCCTTTGCCCTTTAAGCAGACTCTGTGGATTTCTCGCTATAGACTTCAGTTGAGAGTTTCAGAGCCAGGACTGTGGAGAGTTGGATGCTTCAGGGACATGCGAGCCTGCCAGCACTCAGTGGGGAGGAGGAAGTATTTGAGTCATGGAGTCAAGCTGGCAGGTGGGCTGGCCTTAGTAGCCTCTGCAGGGAAGCTGAAGTCACCAGAGGGATCTAGTAAGGAAGATTTACCCGTGGCTCCTTCTCTCCAGGATCAAGTGATTTACATGTGGTGCCCAAACAGCAAGGCCACCCAGCCCACAGCTTCTCTTTTCCATGCCTAGCCAAATCCAGCCAGAAAGCTGAGCATCCCTAATCCAGACAACTGAACTCCCAATCCTTCTGGTCATGAACATTTGAGGTAAGGGATACTCAACTTTTACTGGCTTTGCATGGTCTTAAATGAAACGTGGCTATTCTTCAGTGACATCCACCTGAGGTGGAAGCAGTGTCCCTGGGAAGATTAAAAGCCTTTCCATGAGTTTCTGGAAGCTTAGCCTTTTCAAGTGATAGCATGCCTGTGCCCTTCTCACCTGGGTTCTGACAGTGATGTCAGCCCCACATGAGGTGACAGTTCAACTGACTTCTATTGAGAGGGGGGCAGCGATTTCTCTCTGAAGAACGGTGGATTCCACAATGCACGTGACATGTCTCATTCACCATCTAATTGTCAATCTTTTAAACTCTCCCCATGAATGACTTCAGAGACAGAGAACAGTCATGTGTCAGTGCAGAATCAGGCAATTATGATGGATTTCTGTAGCTCCTCACCAGCCCTGTCTGTCTCAAAGGCTTTCAGCAGAGAAGACTATGCACCATTTCAGATGTCAGATTCTAAATTCCCTGGTGCTGAAAGGTTATTTGGTGCTCTTGTATAAGAGATGGAATTAGTAGGTTTTCTTTTTCTTTTTTTCCAAATGAGAAGACACAAAGGCAGAACACACTGGAAATAGAATACTGGGCTACATAAATTTCCTGGAAGAGAAAATGCCAAGGACCGTCCAGTTGGCCATGGTACTGACTTAGATGAGAAGTGGGTTTTCCTATGCTCTGAAGCTGAACTTTCTTAAATATGAATTTGTTATCTCAGCAACACTAAACTAAGATAAACCTAAGTTCTTAGGGACAAAGGGAATAATTCCAAAGGGGGAGGAGAAAATTGGGATGTATTTCCTGCATAAGGGAGAGCAATCATTCAGGCAGGCAGGTGTTAGATGTGATTAATAGTTGATTCTGTCTAGAATTCTAGAGGAAATTCCAAAATGCCGTTGATGTAGAAAAAGAGCTCACTAAATTCTCCACAGAAGGCACAGTGTTTGGGAAATAGAGAGCTCTTTGTCTGATGCTGCTGAGAGTCAGGGTTGCTTGGTGCCAAAGCTCATCCCATCCACGTGGCACAGATCCCATGGTACCTCCTCGCTGCTTCTTTTCACTTTAGGCTCCACTGTCCCAACTGTGTTCCTATCCCCTGACTTGTGGCCCCGAAGGTGGGCCCTTATTACCTATCTTCATGTAGTGCCTGAATGACTCCCCTGTGTCTGGGACTTTCAGTGCTCTGGGCCTCCCAGATCACTGCTGCTCACTCTAACTTGAGCTTAAGACTCAATCCTGTGTCTAGAGTGCTACACTGAGTATTGTTATTTGTTCATGCCAATTTCAGAATGTTGAGAGATCTTCCTGCAGATGTCTGGTCACATTTTATGCTATAGAATTAAAGCAAGTAAAAGACACACAGAGAAAAAAAAATAGCTTTACAAGATGATATTTTCAGCAAAATAATTGGTTCATGGAGATGGCTCAGTGGGTAAAGTCCTTTCCAGGAAAGCATGAGGACGTTATTTGGATCCCCAATGCTAACATAAAAGCCAGATGCAGTAGCATGCATCTGTAATCCTAGCACTCCTATGGCATTGATCGGGGGCAGAGACAGAGGAATCCCCAGAGGCTCATGGGCCAGCCAGCATGGTGCATACAGTGGTGAACAGCAAGAGATCCTGCATCAAACAGGGTGGAAGATGAGGAACAACACCTGAGGTTGTCTTCTGACCTTTCCATGTGCACTGTGGCACGTAGTCATCTGCATTTACACAGGAACGCACCTGCACATGAGTGCTCGTGCGCGCGCGCGCGCGCGCGCACACACACACACACACACACACACACACACACACACACACACACACGGGGTGGTAGTGGTGGTAGGGTGGGGTGGGAAATCAAGTCTTCAGGAGAGGAAACATGCTGAACTACTGGCTAATTGGGTCTCTTGGCTTTGGGTATTTCTGGGATCAAAAATGTAGAATCTGTTTTCCACACAGATACACGCACACATGCAGATATGTTCTGTCATGCATATATGTGTGCATATATATTCTTTTTTTTTTTTTTTGCTAGTGAAGAGGAAGCAAAAGGGAATGGAACTAGCATCCTTATCATTTTCCTTATGTGTATTTAAAACTGGGTGAGGGGGTGAGTTATGATCAAAATATGTTGTACAAAATATTGAAAAACTAATTTAAAAAAAACCCCACTGAACAGTCAGTTCTGGGTTTCAAAATAGGATGTGACTAGTGTTTCTTCCGAGGCTTGTTTCACATCATACCCATAAATGGCAGACACAGATGCAAAATGCAGTCGTGGAACTCTCCAAAATTATGAAGAAATGCTAAGAGGACCACAGCAGTGCTTTAATTCAGCGTGGGTAGTTTCTGAGCACAGGGCCCCTGGGGTAAGCACAGGTCACCAAGCCAGCTGTGAAGCCAGCCTTGACTACAACATAGCAACCATTCAGGGTTTTAGAATATTCCGTTTTTACATGTTATTTCAGTATTCTATCCCATGGCCTCTAAAGGGCCAGGGCTCTGAAATGGATGAGTACTTCTATAGGAGAAAAGGGAGACACAAAGAAAGGGAGGACTCCCTTGGGATAGCCCCTGCTACTTCCTACCACATTAAGTTCCCCACAGGGTCCTAGATACAGTGACGCACCTTGGTAGCATACAGGTGGGGGTGGGCTCTGGAAGGTCTGCCTTGCATTTACATCTGTGATGGTCATTTCATCCCTCCAACCCCAGAATGCTCAGCTAAAGGAAAACAGATGATGCACATTCCTGAGGCCCAGTGATTTTAAATGACACAAGGAGACCCTTTGTGATCGACTAGACTGCAGTGAGCCTGGCCCCTCTCTCACTGTGGCTCTGATTTTCTTTATCGCACATGCTCCAGTCCAGGTCTTATTAAAATTCACAATTGCACCAGAGTGGAGTATTCTCTATTTCCTCATTAAGTCTCTGCGCCTCCCTTGCAGTTTATTTGTTATGACACAGATCTAAGAGGCCTCAGAGATGAATTCCAAAGGAATGGGGGTGGGAGTGGCTGTGAGGGAAAGAATGCAAGTCGCTGAAGGCATCCTAGATCCAAGCTGATCAAGCAGCAGCATCTCTGCTTAGAAATCCCGAACATCTGCAGTGAGAGCCACGCACAGCTGGAGGTGAGCGAGGTGAGGCTGCACACACGCTGTAGACCTCAGTTTCTGTACGCCCTTGTACAAAAGCACCATTTATAAAAGAGTGAGACAAGAGAGGCTGAGGTGAGACTCACCAGGATGCACTATGTACATACATGGGTAAAATGGCTGAAGTCCAAAGAGAATTAATTTAAAAGAAGCGAGCAAGTACAGCCTTACTGTGACTGCTTGCAGAAGGACTAGATTCTGCCCTGGCAACTTCTCCATAAGACAGTGAACCCCATGGCTGTTCGGCATCCAGAAAACCTGACCAGGCATTAGTAATCTATGAGCAGAGAGATGTGAGTGGCAGTGAGAATTCTGCCCCTCCCCATCACTAGCATTCCTGTCCATGTGCCCAAAGGCATCATGTTGCCCCAGCAATGGTTCAGCTGCCAGCACACAGCTGTGAGGGAAAGTCAGTAGAGGATTATTCCAGTGACCATCAGTGACATTTACTGACATGTATGTCATGTGGGCTACCACTGCCTATTGGGATGATGGACACAAAGTGCAAATCCTCAAACCAAGGCTGCATGGATGCGCTGAAGCCCTGAGGTGGAAGGACTTCATTTCTAAGGAGACTAAGCCTTATATGGAACATTGCCATGCTATTGGGCTATGACTTCATTCCTCCTGAGGACAGGGAGTGCTCCTGGGCTTCCTGGGTAGTTAGCTAAGGTTTCTAGAACCCAGCTCCACAGTTCTCTGTGCCTACACCTCCATCCACTGTGCATGCCTCACCTGTACTATTCCTCATTGGTACTCTCCTTGGCCTGCACTTCCTCCCGGCAGCACCTGTCTCCTGTTTTTCCCACCCTTACTTCCCTCCACAGGAATAGACCCACATGGGGTGGGACAAAGACATGTATGGATGCCTGAGCTACCAGCGTCTGTTCTCTCTTGTTTTTAAGAGTTGCTGCTGGCAGTGAGGGCTGTAGCAGGTGGGTTTGACCTCTCCCTTCCCTTGATCATAGGTGCTACCAAATGAGGAAGCCTTATGACTAGACTCCTCTGACTTGGGGAAGGCAGACTGCTATGTCTCGTTACTCTGCAGGGGCAGTCCGGAAGTTTCCACAGATAGAAGGAGGACAGGGGTGGTTGGTGAAGAGCATCCCTAGTGTTCTGGTGAGCTCCAGGTTCTTGCTCCTTAGGGTCATCAGAAAGTGCCTACACCCTCCTCAGGGCAGCAGGTACCACAGGAAAAATGTCCCCTGGGGAGCAGGATACTGGCACGTCCCCTGTTCAGTAGCAACATGAGGAGAGGCACCTCACAGTTGAACCAGGAGCCACTTCTCCACAGGCAGACAGGGAAAAGGGCCCCTGTGCAGGCTGCTCCATATGCTGAAGTGATAGCAGAGGCTGGAGGTAAAAATAAGATTAAGAGTTAAAATGGTGGAATTTGGAGCGTTGAGGAAGCTGAGCAAGAGGGCTTGTAGCTGGGTAACGGTGACTGAAGATGGGTTAGAATCGTGGTGGGGTTGAGCCTGTGATGGCAAAGAACAGACAGGCCCTATTGTCTTATGTGATGTCCTTTCTTCTAATGCAGCTAACTGTAGCAGACTGAACTGGAAGGGGGGATGGCTTCTAACAGGAAGCTTCCACCTAGGACACCACCCCAGACCACTTCTGAGACAAAGAGGAATGGACAGCAGCAGCCAGAGCTTGGAGGTGGTGATAGACTTCACTTACTCTTAACTGGGTACCCAGCACATGAAAAACCATGGGCACATGTGCAGAGTGTGTGGACCCACCACTGGCCCATCACAGCCAGAGAATTAACCAATCTGGACAGGAATACCTCACTTTTTTCCAGTTTCTGGCATGGCCCTATAAAAACTGAAAAAGGGAAATTCAGTTACCACCCCCCCCCCCCCCCCCCGTAAATAACTCCTGTACTCAGGACTTCCTCTTGCTTTTACTTAATTTCTGATCATCCCCAAATTCCAATAAGCTTGCTTTCCAATTTATGTACTCCCCTGAGAACCTGTTAGCAATCAGCTTTGGTGTGAGCTGATAATAAACAATAAACTTGGAGCCCCTGCCTCAGGCCAGTCTTTGAAGTCTGTTAGTGACCAGCATCTTAGGGTCCTGGACCAAGTCCAGCTGGGTCAAGAAATGTCTTGTCACTCTTAAAACTCCCAGAATCACAGTGGTTAAGAGAGTTCTGTATACTTCTAGAAAGACAGGTGGAAGTCCATAGCATGTGGACTGGAAAGCCAAAATTTGTATGTCAGCTCTTTGATTTCTTACTGTCTCGGGGCCTTAGGAGGTCAGTGTTAGAACTGAGAGTCCCATAGAAACTGGGACAGTTGGTCACCATATGTGTGACCTTAGGTCAACCCTTAATTAAAAAAATGAAAAATGACTGTGTGTGTGTGTGTGTGTGTGTGTGTGTGTGTGTGTGTGTGTGTATGTGTGTGTGTATACATGCACGCGCACGGGCAAGAGAGTGCATGTATGTTGTATGTGTGTGTGCACATGTGTATGTGTGCACTTGGGTGACTTGCCACAGTGTGCTTGTGAGGTCAGGGGACAACCTTGGGTTTCAGCCCTTACCTTTTAATGTATGTACTAGGCTCTCCAGCTCTCCAGCTTCTGGGGATTCTTCCATCTCTGTTTCCATTCTATCTTAGGAGCATCTAGACTACAGTGCTGAGAGAGTGCACACACACACACACACACACACACACACACACACACACACACACATTTTCGGATCTGTGTATAGCATCACACGGGTCTGGGGATCTGTCGTCAGGTCAGTTGTGAGCATTGTGTGTAGTCTGGGACACAGACTTGGGGGTAGGGGCACTGACTTGAGGTGTTGAAGGAGAGCGGGGAACTGCAGATCTGGTGGGCAGCTCCACCCAGGCTGCCTCATGCCTGGAAGGGGTAGCGGGGTAATTTTACAATTGCTCAGAACAGCCCCGCCGGCAGAAAGCCCCAACCCATCACACGCTTGAGACCATGGTAGACACGTTTTAAAAGAGGCTGGGGTCTCCCTGGAGTTTTAAGCTCCATCATAGTCTACCTTATAAATTCCACCCTTGGTGACCTTGTCATTTAAAACTGTGCAGACAGCCTATGTACTTGGTTGAGTCTTCCTCTGAAGTGCTGTGGCCTGCAGCCTGACCTGGAGAGCTCAGGGCTCATGGGCTCTGTTGCAAACTTGGTTCCTGCGGCATCTTGGCTTCTTCCTGCAGGCTTACAGCATGCCTGAAAAAAAATATCCTGCAGTGGGAAGGAGCTTAGCTGCTTAAAGAGAAATCAAAGCATGGATTCAGAGACGGGGAAAGGGAGAGGCTTTTGCCTTTAAGAAGTGAAATAGAAAGACCTGTAAAGCCAGGGCAGTGTGTGGTCCATGTGGAAAGCTGGAAGTAAACGTCTCAAGCTGGCTGCTATATCATCAACGGTCCACCGTAATTGCTTTAAGATTGCACACTTACAGTGGACTTGTTTGATTGATGGCTGCTAACACAATGCAATACATGGCCATTTTACATTCCCCACTGAAGAATCGACCCTGCATTTCTCAATCCCCTGATGGCTTTTCTGTGGTCTCCTTTATCTCTGCTGCTCATCAGAGAAAGGGCAACACACACATTAAGACACCCCTGAAGTGCCAGGTGACAGCTCAGTGATGGCTGCTGAGCTGCGCTGGGCCAGGGCTGACATCCCCAACCTCACCACTAATGAGAACATTTGAAAGATTACTGACATCTTCTGCCCACAGAGGTTGCCGGAAGTAATTAAGCGCTGCTTCCACAAAGAGCTGCTTCGGAACACACAGGACTTGAACGGAAAAGAGCAAGTGACTGGGTTGAAAGCTGATGCTACCTGGGTTTCCAAGTCCCACCCTTATGACTCCTTCCCTGCTTGCCAGGCCAGCTCTAGGATTCATAAAATCACCACACACACCCTCACTCTCCTTCCAGCTGTATTGTGGGGAAGCAGGGGACCATCTGCAGGTTGCTAGGCTCCTAGGCATCTTGGTCTGCAGCATGCTGTTTATCCTCTTTCCCATTATCAGGGAAGCAGGGCATAGGATGCTCTGTTGCCAAGGAAGCTGACCTTGTAAAGGACCAGATGCACAACAAGCCATCAAGAGCAGGACTATGTATTCCCCAGGCTAGGGATGCGGTGGGGCACACAGAGCACTAAAAATCACATGACATGCAAATAGTCAACAAATACAAAGAGGCCTGACTGGAATAGACTGTGAAACATTTAGATGTTTCCAGTTATGGGAAAACAGACACACAATCATAGTACTGAAGAGCACAGTATTTGCCAGTGTGTCTGAATTTGGGGGGCGGGGGTAGTTCCTATCATTCCCATGCTTTCTGCCATGTGAGTCAGCCCTGATGGAGTGTTTCTTGTTTCTGTCTCTTATATTAGGGGATTTTTGCATTACTATAATTAAAGGCTGATGTTATAAAGAAAAGGTTATTTAGGTCACAAGGTTAGATATCCTGTGTGTGAGTGAGGGGCACCACAGAGAAGGCACAGCCATCTATTCCATGTCCCAAAACTTGGGGACTGTGCAGTAAGGAGTTTGAAAATTCATTCCTTTCTTTCTTTCTTTCTTTCTTTCTTTCTTTCTTTCTTTCTTTCTTTCTTTCTTTCTTTCTTTCTTTCTCTTTCTTTCTTTCTTTCTTTCTTTCTTTCTTTCTTTTCTCTCTCTCTCTCTCTCTCTCTCTCTCTTTCATTCATTCTTTCTTTTTTTTTTGGATTTTTTCAAGACAGGGTTTCTCTGTGTAGCTTTGAGCCTTTCCTGGAACTCGCTTTGGAGACCAGGCTGGCCTCAAACTCACAAAGTTCCACCTGCCTCTGGCCCCTGAGTGCTGGGATTAAAGGTGTGTACCACCACTGCCCGGCGGAGTTTGAAAATTTCTTATCAAATAAATCATATATATGTGGTTATGTGACCCAATAAACAGTATAACTGGAATTTATCCTGGTTTTCTGGATAAGGCTTCAAAACCCTTTGGAGCTCCCTGAGTTACCAATGCATTCTGTTATCTTCCTTTCAGCCAAATCTGAGTTTGTGCTGTTGAAGTGACTCATGATGGGACCAACTAGTTTTCAGGCTTGGGTTATCTATCCCAGAAAGAACAAGTCTACAATTAGAGGGCTGAAAATTCAAACCCAGCTTTGACATCTGAGAACAGGAGCAGATGGAGTTCAAGTTCACACATGTGGCTAATGATTTAATCAAATCATAGTTCTGGAACATAGATATAAGCTCTGGACATTAAGACTCAGATTCCTTGGCGGTGGTATAACAATATCCTCTCAGGTCAAACCTTCTTTCATGTTGGAGGGAAGCTGCTTAGAACTTTCAGGATGTTCTAAGTGCTGGTGAAACATTCCATATTGCAGGGAAGCTTGTTAAGCTCATGAGATAAACAATTTAATATCTCCAGGAAGTCCCTGAAACTGACCAGAACAAGGTCTGACAAGTTCAGCTGGCTAGAAGAAGCTCAGACCAGCTGAACTGCCTAGAAGAATACTCCCTAAGCTGCTGAGGTACTGGCAAGCTGCACAGTGTCCTCCAGGTTTCCAGCTTTCATGAGTGTCACTCATGCTGGGGTGGGCTTTGGTGATACAGCTGTCTTCGAGTGGTTTCTGTTTCTGTAACTAACCCTTCACCCATATTTCTGCAAATAATCCCAATAAAGCTCATTGGTTCACCAAGTTGTACTTGGATGATTGTTTGTTTGTTTATGTTGGCTGCCTATCTGTGGTGACTAGACATTTGTTCTCACCTCCCTAGGAATAGTGTCACATAGCAAGTGACCACATCAGTGTTCTGGGATAGGGACATACCCAAATCCACAAGCACAGGAGCTCCTGAACTTTGAACTGAGGACCCTTCCAGATATTGTCACATGTCCCCATGTATCTGGCTATTCATTTGGATCCTCTGTAATAGTGTCACTGAGTACAATTTTGAGTTCCATAAGTTGTTCTAACAAATTATCAAACATAAAGAGGTTGTGTGACCTTTAACTCAGAACTTGCCAGGCAGAAGAGGAGGCCATCTGAGAACTCCAATTACTGCTGGTGTCTGAAGTGAGGGAAGTCTTGCTGGGACATGATGCTAACTCCAGGTCGTTAGTGTGAGAGTTGAACTGACTCACAGGACACTGCCTGGAGTATAGAATGGCATTAGGATGTAGACCATTTGTCAAACAGAGGGCTTTGATGGTTAGCAAGCATTAGAGAAATAGCCAGTGCTAAGGTGAATAAAAGATCCTTTGTCCCCCACTGTCTTCTTGTGTCACCCCAGCACAATAGGAGCAAGCAGTCCTGAATGAAAAGACTTGATGCTCCAGGCCAGGGGAGAGCAGAATATCACAGTTTAAATTGGATTGACCATTGTGATGGGCTAGAAGATAGCCTAGAGTGCATCTGAAGTCAGTGACAGGAGAAAACAGAACGAATCCCTTCCTAACCAGGACCAGATGTTTCAATAAGTTTGATATGCAAACATATCTGTACACATAGATTTGAACAGTGTTCAATGATTGCTTTAGAGGTCTTCAGCTGATGAGACCCATTGGTATTATGGAGGGCGAAAAATGCACTTTATTCATTAGCTACCAATTGAAATGCTAATAACATCTGTGATAGACCTTCATAGTGTCATCTAGGATGGTGCCTGACCACACATTGAGGAACCATGCCTAGCAAGGTGACACATAAAAGAACCATAGTGGTACAGCCTTCAAGACCCACATCTAGCAACCAACTTCCTTCAGTTAGGACCCACTATGAAATGGGGGAGGCCTAGGCAGCTCACCATTCTCAAACTGAAAATCCAAAGACTAAACTCCTGGCTCTAGTGATGAGACCTGAACAGCATCACACCATGGCCAATGTCATCATGGAGGGAACAACCCAATACCATGTGGCATTGTCAATAAGATTTAAGCGAAAGGCATGACTGTGAACTTGGAATGGCAGATACTTTCTGACCATGTTTCCATCCTAGCAATGGCCCATTCTGCATCAAGCCCACACACAAGGCACAGAAGATGAGGCTGTTGGCCTGCACACCTGAGATGGGAAGTGTCCCTCTTTAGCTGTGCTTAGAAGTCTGCAGAAAGCAGAGAAGTGAAGGGAATCCACATCCCGAAACCTCTCAGTGTCTGCTGTCTGTGGTCTGGTGTCTCTCCATCCTATAGCACACACTGGCTAGAACATGCTAGTTTCCCATTTCCAGAGTAGCTGATTTCAAAGGGCATGAACACAGGACATGGTCTCCAGGATCAATGAATATGAGATCAGGTTCAAATGCTACCTAGACATGCACTAAAATACTGCATACCAGGCATGAAGATGGAGATGGAGTTGTGTGCATTTATCTAGAACGATAACCTTGACAAAGCATCTGTCTCCTGTCCAGTGATGACTCTCCCTTTTTGATATGTCCCCACCATGATGACATCTGCCATAGTGTGGTGCAGTTTAGGGTTCATCACCAGAATCAGGACCGTAGTCTTTCAACTTCCAAAATTATGACCTGACTAGGTTTATAGACAGTTAGGTATCTGGCATTTCATTATGTAACTAAAATAGACTAAAGTTACAAACAAGAAAATTAGAATCCCCAGAGTACCTTTTATCTTATAGCTCTTTCTACAGTATAGATGAATACCTCCACTGTATTTAAAAATTTTTATGTATGTCTTTTTAATATAATATAATGATCATGTAGACCCACAGTTCTTTGATATGAGATGAGCTACAAACTAGCTTCCCAGCTCTGTGATGGCAAGGTTCTTGTTGGCCTGTGGGTATGTGGGCCATTCTCCACTACTGTTGGCTTTAATATCAATAGCTGAGAGGCAAGGCATAAAATGTGGACATCAGCATTGTGTTCTGAAATCCACTGGTTCAACAGTGTGGGAATTTAGACGAACAGGAAGAATGTGTGTGCAGAGCTCTACTGTCCCCACCCCTGCCTCTGCCATTCTGCTCAGCCAGGTCTGAACTGCAAAGAGCAGATGGCTGGTTCCTGCCCTGATGGCCTTGGACACCCCACCATGACTTGCCTTGCATTACAAAAGCTCATCAGCAAATGTGCTCTGGGGATGCTGACTTTGGATCTGTCCTAACACAAGCATTCCAGATTGTCTCTGCAGAGGTCATATCTGGGTGTCCTCAAGGGAGAGGAGAGAGTCGTGGCCCCAGTCTGTGCTCAACTATGAATGAATCACAGGAGGGAGTTTTCCAAGTTCACCTTTCCAGGAGTGCATTGGCATGCTTACAGGACAGATGATTAGACAGCTCTTTTCAGCTGAATTTACAGAATAAAACTGGCCCAGGGGCCTTTGAGGATGACATGGGTACAGAGCCAGCCTACTTCAGTCATAAATAAAGTTGGGCATTGTTGTCTGCATCCTTTCCAAGATGGATTTAGTTTAAATTAAATGAGTGATTATAAAGATTAAAAGAAGCAAGAATATAGAAGGACCCAGGATCTGGCCAGGAAACACCACTTGGACCTTCCTGTTCTCCTGATGAAGACAAACAAGCTTCAGCAGCAGCCTCAAACAAAAGCAGTTCCTTCCTTCTTTTTTTTTTTTTTTTTGGTTTTTCGAGACAGGGTTTCTCTTGTGTAGCTTTGCGCCTTTCCTGGAACTCACTTGGTAGCCCAGGCTGGCCTCGAACTCGCAGAGATCCGCCTGGCTCTGCCTCCCAAGTGCTGGGATTAAAGGCGTGCGCCACCACCGCCCGGCTCAGTTCCTTCCTTCTACCAGCAAGATCTGCTGGTGCATCCAGTCTCCGGCCTGGAGACATGAATGCCAGGCTGGAGCTGAGTGGGAAAACAGCCATTCAGAACAGCCAATAGGCAGCTGCTTGCACACACATGTGGTCTGTTTGATGGCATTCATGTTACTGTCTGTATTCAGACACAACGATGAAAGGCCTTCCTTTGAATTGTTTCAGCTACATAAATAAGAGGGGAAAGCATAATATCATTTTCAAATGGCATAAAATTCAATTGTCTGAGAAAAATTAATAAAAAATATCTAAGCATCAGGTAGAAAAAATCTATCTCTTTCTTAGGGGACATCAAGAGCACCAGAGGCAAAGGGAGGTAAGCTTTGCACTTGGGGCCATCAATTTTAGATAATAGTAAAAGGGAGGATGATTAATAAAGGGTTAGAGGAGGAGAAGAATGTACTTTAGCATAGCTTCAACATAAAATGCAAATATTTAAAATGCCATGATTCTGATGCGGAAATTAAAAAACAAATCAAGAAGTCCCCAGGATGAGCTCAGTGGGTAAAGGCACTAGCCATGTGCAAATCCTGTGACCTGAACTGGGTAACTGGAACCCACATATAATAGATAGAGAGAACCATCTCCACAAAGTTGTCTTCTGCCCTCTACATGTGCCATAGCATGTATGACCCTCCCCATCTCACATCATGCACACACATTAATAATACTAAAAAAAAAAGTCTGCATGAGTGCCAAGGTTATGACCACAGCAGCTTCCACCTATGAAGGGTCAACCATAATTCTCTGACCCTCTACTGCCAGAGCATGCCATCCCAACTCCTGAACATACAGGTAGTTAATCCCATCTTACAAATGAGAAGCTTGGAGCTTTTGAGAGTGTTATAACTTGACCCTAGTTCACACATGCTGTGGGATAATGCTTTTATATACTGGTTTAATTAAACGCTGATTGACCAGTAGCCAGGCAGGAAGTATAGGTGGGATAAGCAGACAAGGAGAATTCTGGGAAGAGGAAGGCTGAGTGAGGAGATGCCAGCCCACCGTCCAGGGAGAAGCATGTAATGGCACACAGGTAAAGCTACGGAAAATGTGGCGACATATGGATTAACAGAAATGGGCTGAGTTTAAGTGTAAGAGCTAGTCAGTGGAAAGCCTGAGATAACAGCTGAGCAGTTTAAATTAATATAAGCTTCTGTGTGTTTACTTGGGTCTGAGAGGCTGTGGACTGGGCGGGACACAGAAAAACTTCTCGCTACACACACAAGTTTCTCATAGGTGGAACTGGGGAGCGAAACCAGATAATCTAACCTCAGACCTCAAACTGCTAATTGCTACAATCCATATTAGAAATTGCTAACTATAACAGTCCTGAAAATCATAACAAAAAAGCTCTGTTGAAGTACAATTTACATTCATGTTTTTACATCACATAATACAGTAGGGTTTGTATATTTACAGAGTATATATATTTAGATCTTGCTAAATCTAGAATATTCTTATTATATGTACTAATCTAAGTAGGGGCTCCTCTCTCAATTTGCTTTGTCATAAAGATCTGAGGGTTCTAGTAGCAGAGTAAAGAAGGCTGTCTAAGAATAGATGAAGCTCTACACGAAAGAGAGAGTAATGGGTTATTTTCTTTCCAGCCTAACATGACCATGAAGACATGGTGGGACTTCAGAAGCAGGTTTGAGAGTTGTCAAGACCCCAAGATCTATCTGGTAGAAGTTAAAAGACCTGGTGTGAACATAGATGTGCACACCCAGGAACACACATATGCTAGTTGGTATCTTGTCAGCTTGACACAAGTGAGTGTCATCAGGGAAGGGGGGAACTTCCATTAAGAAAATGCCTCTGGGGTTGGGGCTTTAGCTCAGTGGTAGAGTGCTTGCCTAGCAAGCACAAGGCCCTGGGTTCAATCCTCAGCTCCCCCCCACACACACACCAAAAAAAAAAAAAAAAAAAAAAAAAAAAAAGAAAAAAAAAGAAAATATGCCTCTATCGGGTTGGCCTGTAGGGAAGTCTATGGGGCATTTTCTTAATCCATGACTAATATGAGAGAGCCTAACTCACTGTGGGCAGTGCAGTTCCTGAGAAGGTGGACCTGAGTTTGCACAAAGAAAACTGACCAAGCCATGGAGAGCATGCAGCACTTCTCCACGGTTCCTGCCTCTGCTCTTGCTCAAGTTCCTGCCTGTCTCCCCAGTATGATTGGGATGTATATGCCAAATAAACCCTTTCCTCTCCCAAAGGTTGCTTCTGGCCAGTTTTCTGTGACAGTAACAGAAAGCAAAGGAAAAAGCCATACACTCTGGCATCAGAGTTCTGCCCAGGCTGAGCATGAGGGAAGGGGGTGGCAGGTCAGGCTGTACTGCGGCCTGTGGGTTGCTCTGGGGCTACAGGCTTCATCAGATCCCAAGAGTAACTGTCTCTCCAGGGATGTTCCTACCCCTGTTTGATAAGTGATGTTCTTTCATGCTGCATGAGGGGATCAGAAAGGATTGAAGCAGAGAGGCAGACAAAAGAAGAGCTGCTTGCTCAGTGTGAGCTGCTGCAATCAGTGTTCCTCGAAAGATACAGCCAGTGGCAGAGCTCTGGAGGGGGCAGGTGCAACTTTGGCACCTGAGGGAAACATTAGGAATGCCTTCCGTTTGAGAGCCCTAGTAGTTTGGGAATTATTTTCTCAGAAAAATCACCACGTTCCTGAGACTCCAAATAGCCCCTGTTACAGCAGAAGAGGCTTGGTCTGGGTGCCTGGTTTGCTTTTTGCATTTGCTGCCCACGGGTCTAGAGGTAGTGTGGCCTGAGAGCCCAGGCTTGATCAGAGGCAGGGCCCTGCCATTTCTGTGTTTGCCACCAAGGCTCCTCTAGTGTTTGATTTTTTTTTTTCCTGAGAGGATTTTTGGTAAAAGATAAATTAGAACTGAGATGGCGGTGTAGACTCAGAAGCATGAATGCCAGCTGAGTTGGAAGGCTTTGCACAGATCAATCTTCCATCCTGTTGATGGCTTTCCCTGACAGTTCCCCACAGTCTGCCTGTTATCTGCCAGGCACCTTGTGCCTGCTTCCTAACAAAAGAGGGCTGTGGTGGATGTCTGTCACTAAAACACCTTTTCTGACACAAGTCACTGTGTGCAGTAAGCAAGCTGGACAGAAGGGTAGTCAGTGCTCACACCCAGTTTCCTGCTGTAACCCCATAGTCCTCAGTAACAAACAGGTATACATTTTGCAAATGTGTTTGAAGCTTAGCTCCAACCAAACCCTAAGTTTCCCTCTGAGCAGCCACCTCCATCCCCTCACGTTGCCCAAGGAAGTGGCAAGCTCTTCCATTTAGAAATAAGTGCAGCCCCTATACGATAAGACCAGTTAACTAGAATATATAAAGAACTCAGAAAAAGTGAGTCATCCAACCAATAAATGAGCAAATGAATAAACAATCCCTCTTTTGAAAAAAAAAAAAAAAACAAGTTAAAAACTACCAACAAATGCATGAAGATCATTCCCCTAGGCATCAGGGAAATGCCAATGAAAACTACCTTGACATTATTTTTATCTTACCCTAGACAAAATAGCTTGCTTCAAGAAAACCAAGGACAACTAGTGCTAGTGAGGAGTTGTGGGAAAGGAGCCTTCATACAAAGCTGGTGGGGATGTAAATTAGCGCAACCACTGTGGAAATCAGTGGGGAGGTTCTTCCAAAACTAGAACCAGTATGCTTGGATGACACAGCTATACTTCTCCTGGGAATATGCCCAAATAAATCAAAATTAGCAGACTATGGGGATGCCTATTCACTCATGCTTGTTGCAGCAGAATTCATTACAGACCAGCTATGGAACCAATCTAGGGATCCATCAAGAGCTGGATGGATAAAGGACATGTAACACACACACACACACACACACACACACACACACACACACACAGGCACAGTGGAACACAGTGGAGTTTTATGAATAAGCAAGGATGTACAGAGAGATAGACAGAACTGGAGATCATGTTAAGTGAATTAAGACAGAACCAAACCCCCCCCCCAATATTACATATTTCCTCTCATATGTGGAATACACACACATTTGAAAGTTAGAGGGAACCACTTGGACTGTTTGAGAAGAATAAGGAAATTAGTGGACAGGAGGCTAGGAGAGGGTAAAGGATGTGGAATGTGGTTAAGGCACATGGCTACACTTGAATGAATTGTCATAGTGAAGCCTATCACTTTGTATGATGAATATACATTAATTAAAATAATGGAAATAAAACTGAGCAATAGAAAAGGGAGTACACTTAACAGATTTATTTGCAACCATGCAATCCTTATATTTATTTTTCTTCCATTTGGAAGTCTCTGGAAACTTGGATTCTTCCTCAAGGGTAGAAGAGGCTGGCCAAGAGTCTGGAGGTGTTACCCCAGGGATGACAGTTGGTCATGTCATGGGGACCATGTGAATGGTCTCTGAAGCTGGAGGTTCTCACTCCTCTTCCTTCCTCCTGTGCTCTGGCATTTATGTTTTCTTCTCTAGAATGATTTTCCTGAAAGCTCCTGTTTCTAGAGAGTCATTATATTTTCCTTATCTCCATAGCCCATGATTTTGTTGTTTTATAACACACTAATTTTATGGTTTCAGAGACCCCAGGACTTGGCTGGTTTGAAGAAACACTTCCTAGCATGCCTACAGCCAACCTCTGCCTCCTCCCTCCCCCATGTAAATCACATGGAGATACCTCTTGCTCCAGTCTGTGAACAGTGTGCATCTTTCCCCTTCTCCTCTGTTCTGCAATGACCCTTGACCAGCCTCAAAATGCTTTAGATGCTCACATGCTGCAAATCACAGGAAAATGTAATGGAATTCAGCTACTATCACAAAAGCTACTACTTGGAAAAGTCAAGGACTTTTCTGAAGGTCAAGCCATGGCTTAAGAAGTCTTGGTGATACTTTAGCTTATATATATATATATATTATATATATATATATATATATATATATATATATAAAATCTGGTTCCTAAAATGATTTTCTTGTGTGATTCCATGAACTCCTAACAGTATATTTATCTAAAATACCTATCAAGCATTCAAGGCCAAACGATCTCCTGGACTAAGGTAACACCCTCATGGAAACAGCACCTGTCTCTTAGGTCAGGCAGATAGCTTTATTTTTTGTACAATTAAGGTGAGACCCTCCTTTCTTAGACAGCCTTACTAACGTTATAGACTCCTAACTTCTTACATAACCATTTCTAGGAATGCAGACTGAGCACATAAATTCCCTTTCTGATATACTAACAGATCATTAGTTCTCAGTTGACCTCCTCCTTTACCACTCCCCTATGGGGTGGTAGAAGAAAGCCTGGTGGTCACTGCCTGAGGAAAACTCTTGTCTGCCTTTATGACCCTGTAAGAACTCAAGCCTAGTGACCTTGCTCAGTCAGAGGATTGTTATTGCTTGGTTTTATAACTGAATACCTGAGAGATGAGGGAGCTGAGAGGTATACGGAGACTTAGAGGAAGATTTGAGAGAGGACTTGAGGACAAGATGGAGAAGAGACAAGAGAAAGGAAGAACTAGATGGGTAAGAACTGGAGAGGAACGAACCAGATGGGGAAGATTAGATTGAAGGGCTAGAAGAGAGTACCAGAGGAACGAGACAGAAGATGAGGAAGGGCCAGATGAGGAAGAACAAGTGAGAAAGAAGGAGATGGGAGAGGAGCTGAGATGGGAACTAGATGGATGAGAACCTAGATGGGGCAAAATTAAGATGAGAGAATTAAGATGGAACTTAGAGGGGACAGTAAATAAATGTAGAGAGAAATCAGGCAAGAAAGGAGCTAGGCATGAGAGCAGAATAGAAGCCTGTAGAGAGATGCTGTGTGCTCCACAAGACCTCGTGCTGTTAGGTCTTGACAGATGTTTGGTGGAATGCAAAAATTGTTTTACAAATTAACAAAGTAACTATATTATAATTACATATGATTTTCACCATGCAAAGACCAGCTGGTGTCAACATGGCTCCCGGGGTTCAGGTTAACTGAGTATTTCAAGACTCACAATTTAAAAAAAAAAATCTTACCATTCTAAAATTCGCTGATCTCACAGTTTGTCTCTTGGTTTTTTCACATAAGTTTCTCCAGAACAGAGTCAGGAAGCTCAAAGATCATGCATTAGATAGGTACGGAGTATATATTTCAAAACCACCTCATTTCAGAATTGTGGTATGCCTTGCCACACAAAAGTTTAGCAACTAGCTTGAAATTCATATTTTTCTGATAGAATAATGGACTATGATAAGTTCCTAGTGCATAGCGTAGGTACTGAGCCATATAACAAATCTTTGAATTACACATCACACCACACACACTAAAAATGAAGTCCCCTAAACAGATGTGGCTTCTTAACTATCAATAACAACATTAAGTCTCTTCAAAGCAGGGAAAGTCTGGACAAAGCCTTGTTGTTAGGAGGAAATCAAAGCTTATCCAATAGGAAACAAGTCACAAGTGGACACAAGCCGTATATAACCACACAAGCATTGCTCAGGGAGAGATGGTCCACTCTGTGTTCTTCCTCTGAGTGTTCAGTGACCAATGTGCAGAGAAGACTTCCCAGGGAGGAGCCCTCTCCCACCCACTGGGTCGACCGCACAGACCCTGAGCTGGCACCCATGCCCCACCCACACTGCAGCTCTGTGGCTGCCATGAGGCATCCAGTTGCTAGCGGTATGTTTCTACATTTATTTATTTTACTTGGACGGGTGGAGGGTTAGCATGAGGAGTATGGGGGGAGAGCATGGGGAGTGGGGGAGAGTGTGGGGAGTGGGGGAGTGGCGGAGAGCATGGGGAGTGGGGGAGAGTATGGGGAGTGGGGGAGAGCATGGGGAGTGGGGGAGAGAGTGTCGGGAGTGGGGAGAGTGTGGGGAGTGGGGGAGAGAGTGTCGGGAGTGGGGGAGAGCATGGGGAGTGGGGGAGAGTGTGGGGAGTGGGGGAGAGCGTGGGGGTGGGGGAGAGCATGGGGAGTGGGGGAGAGCGTGGGGAGTGGGGAGAGCATGGGGAGTGGGGGAGAGCATGGGGAGTAGGGGAGAGCATGGGGAGTGGGGGAGAGCATGGGGAGTAGGGGAGAGCATGGGGAATGGGGAGAGTGTGGGGAGTGGGGGAGAGCATGGGGAGTGGGGAGAGCATGGGGAGTAGGGGAGAGCATGGGGAGTGGGGGAGAGCATGGGGAGTGGGGAGAGCATGGGGAATGGGGGAGAGTGTGGGGAGTGGGGGAGAGCGTGGGGAGTGGGGGAGAGCATGGGGAGTGGGGGAGAGCATGGGAGTGGGGAGAGCATGGGGAGTGGGGAGAGCATGGGGAGTGTGGGAGAGCATAGGGAGTGGGGGAGAGCGTGGGGAGTGGGGAGAGCATGGGGAGTGGGGGGAGAGTAGGGGAGTGGGGGAGAGCATGGGGAGAGCATGGGGAGAGCATGGGAGTGGGGGAGAGCATGGGGAGTGGGGAGAGCATGGGGAGAGGGGAGAGTATGGAGAGTGGGGAAGAGCATGGGGAGTGGGGAGAGCATGGGGAGAGCATGGGGAGTGGGGGAGAGCATGGGGAGTGGGGGAGTGGGGGAGAGCATGAGGAGTGGGGGAGAGCATGGGGAGTGGGGAGAGTATGGGGAGTGGGAAAGAGCATGGGGAGTGGGGGAGAGCATGGGGAGTGGGGAGAGTATGGGGAGTGGGGGAGAGTATGGGGAGTGGGGGAGAGTATGGGGAGTGGGTGGGGAGTGGGGGAGAGCATGAGGAAGTGGGGGAGAGTATGGGGAGTGGGGGAGAGCATGGGGAGTGGGGGAGAGTATGGGGAGTGGGGGAGAGTATGGGAGTGGGGGAGAGTATGGGGAGTGGGGGAGTGGGGAGAGTATGGGAGTGGGGGAGAGAATGGGGAGTGGGGAAGAGCATGGGGAGTGGGGGAGAGCATGGGGAGAGCATGGGGAGTGGGGGAGAGCATGGGGAGTGGGGGGAGAGTAGGGGAGAGCATGGGGAGTGGGGAGAGCATGGGGAGTGGGGAGAGTATGGGGAGTAGGGGGAGTGGGGGAGAGCATGGGGAGTGGGGAGAGTATGGGAGTAGGGGAGTGGGGGAGAGCATGGGGAGTGGGGGAGCAGGGGAGTGGGGAGAGTGTGGGGAGTGGGGGAGAGAGTGTCGGGAGTGGGGGAGAGCATGGGGAGTGGGGGAGAGCATGGGGAGTGGGGGAGAGTATGGGGAGTGGGGGAGAGCATGGGGAGTGGGGAGAGTGTGGGGGTGAGGGGAGAGCATGGGAGTGGGGAGAGCATGGGAGTGGGGGAGAGTGTGGGGTGAGGGGAGAGCATGGGGAGTGGGGGAGAGTATGGGGAGTGGGGAGAAGTATGGGTGAGTGGGGAGAGCATGGGGAGTGGGGAAGAGCATGGGGAGTGGGGGAGAGCATGGGGATAGCATGGGGAGTGGGGGAGAGCATGGGGAGTGGGGAGAGCATGGGGAGTGGGGGAGAGCATGGGGATAGCATGGGGAGTGGGGGAGAGCATGGGGAGAGCATGGGGAGTGGGGGAGAGCGTGAGGAGTGGGGGAGAGCGTGGGGAGTGGGGGAGAGCATTGGGGAGTGGGGAGAGCATGGGGAGTGGGGGGAGAGTAGGGGAGTTGGGGAGAGCATGGGGAGTGGGGGAGAGCATGGGGAGTGGGAGAGTGTGGGAGTGGGGGAGAGCGTGGGGAGTGGGGGAGAGCATGGGGAGTGGGGGAGAGAGCATGGGGAGTGGGGGAGAGTGTGGGGGTGAGGGGAGTACATATACCACAGCAAGCATGTGGAAGTCAGAGGACAACTTGCAGGAGTTGATCTTGGATCCTCTCCTTCCACCACGTGGGCTCTGGGGACTGGACTCAAGTTGTTAGTCTTGGCAGCAAGCGCCTTTCCCAACGACTACTTCATAAAGGGAATCTGTGGCGGAGCCGGTTTCAGTGAAACACAGGAAACAGGCTTCCATAAGAGTATCTGCAAGGTCACGTGCTGGACTCTTCCACAGTAAGATTAGTGCTTGAAAGAGTGGGTACTAAGGCCCACCAATCAAACAGAGTGCCAGAGCCTGAAGTCAATGACCTAGAGAACCAACTCCTGACAAAAATGCTCTTCTACACCCAGGGTGTGGGGAGCCCCTGGTGGCTGCTGACAATTCACTGGCATTTTTCATTCTTTTCAAAAGTATTTCCAGTGCTGAAAACTGGAAACATCAGCTACAGATAAACCTGTTTTGTTTTGCTCTGAGACAAGTATGCATTGAACCAACTGAAAAACTCAGCCCCCAAAAACCTATGTAGGTAAAACAAAGCATTCTTCCTCCTTACTTTTCACAGTGAGGTACATGGACTTGCTGACGTCTGCGCCCACATCGTTGCTGACCTTGCAGAGGTAGTAGCCACTGTCTTCTTCCACAACATGCTTGATCAAGAGTGAGCCATTACTCAGGACCTGGATTCTGCCATTCAAGGCAATTGGCTGGAACTGGGGGACCCCAGCACCTGGGAGAGAACCACAAAAAAGGAACCATGATGCCAAGGAGTGATGATTAATCTTCACTGCCTAAGATGTGACCGAAGAATTCTCTCTGGATGTATCTTTGAAGGCACCCAGAGAGCTTCAGCTGAGGAAGGAAGGATTCTGTGTGGCCAGGGTGGTCCTAGGAACTAGGATCCTACTGATTACAAAGGGAGAAGGGCCAGCTGACTGGCAGCATTGTTTCTTATCAGTTTCCCAGTCTGCTGACATGTAAGAAGTCCCAGACACACATCCCACTGCCATGAACTCCTCAGCGTCTACCTCAAGGTAGATGCTATCATATCAAATTGTGGGCAAAAATCAACCTCCCTTGGTCACAGTGGTAAAACAAGAAAGAGGTGTACAATAAAAATAAAGACATGAACAGCAAGATCAAGTTCATTTTGATACAAGGGCGCTGAACACACCTCACACGGGCAGTCTTGGGATGTGCCAAGTCACACCTCCTTTCCTATAATATTAAAATCCTTATGTAGAGAAAACCACATTTACCTAAAATGACAGTATTTCAGAGAATGAGATTAAAAAGGAGTGCTTACACACATTTTCTCCACAAAATGCCAAATTTGATGAGTGTTAAGCAGCTGATAAATTATTCAAAGAAATCATAGTTAGAACAACCCCAGAGTAGATATTGTTCATCTTGTGAACAAAATTCCTCTGTTCCCGGGATTGAATGTGAACGTAAACAGGGGAGTGCTCCTCTGGGGACATGCCATTTAACACCCCCCTGCACATGCTGCACATGTTGGAGGCTACAAAGAGCAGCACCAGCTGTCACAGTGCAGAGCCACACTACACTGTCAACATCGTAGGACGCTGTTGGAGGACGTAAGTCAGGTCACACACATGCACAAATACCTGAATGTTCAGTCACCAAGTGGGCCCCGAAAATGGCAGTGCTGTTGACAGTGTCCTGAGATAATGGCCTAGAAACAACCCAAGCAGGACTCTGGCCAGGTAAACAGAAGCCTAAACTCAGCACTCCTCAGGAATCTCATAACCTCATGGCAAAAATCTGTTTGTTTACTCTCTCTGGCAAAAGGCTTCTAAAACCCGATGAGCCCAAACAACCTGCAGCAGATGAAGTCCCCACACTAACTCTGTGACTGTTCTAGCAGTCCTGCCACCTCTGCTCCCTGCCCTGACAAAGCTGACCAGGCTTCCCCCCTTGACAGCTGCTGTTCCCTACCCTCCGGGCCAGCCTGGCAGCTACACCACTCCCCTGGATTGTTCTTTCTACCCACAGAGTAGTCTAGTTCTGTGGTTTTGCTGTGCTCGCTTACAATAAACACATGCAAACAACACACACACACACACACACACACACACACACACACACACACACACACAGCTGAAAGGTACTCTACTTCTGCTAAGGGTGAAGGAAGCCAGAAAAGGAAACTGTTAGTCTGCTTAGCATCACAATTCTGTTTTCTTTAGAATGAATCTGAATATTGAGGTCCCAGGCAACTAGCTAAACATAGTTGCAAAGAATTAAAATGCCTAGCCGGGAGGGCGGTGGTGGCACACACTTTTAATCCCAGCACTCGGGAGGCAGAGACAGGCAGATCTCTGTGATTTCAAGACCAGCCTGGTCTACAAAGCAAGTTCCAGGAAAGGCACAAAGCTACACAGAGAAACCCTGTCTCAAAAAAAAAAAAAATTAAAATGCCTAAAAATGAGATATGAGCCCTGGAGAGTAATTTACCTTTAGCACGTGGCAGAGCAAAGGGAAGGGCTAGGAAAAGCTGTGAACTACTTCAGTCTCCTCTTTGGACCAGAAACTACCAGAAAGCTATATGACTAACCCCTCAATAAAGCAAAGAAAAAGAAGCACAGGAGAAACAGACTCTATCAGAAGCAGAGGAAACTACTGGGCATAGGATTAATAATTTGCATAAACAGATGGGAGATATTCAGATGAAATATTAAAACTATTAAAAAGATACAAATAGAAAAGAAAATGCAACTATTATCTGTGCAAAATATATTTATGAAGCTTATTATCAGAGTGGACACAGGAGAGGAAATGACTAGCTCAGCAGAATTTATCCATTGTACAACAAAAAGAACAAAGGGGGAAAATACATGAACTCATTCAAGACTATGAAAAAACGAGCATATTCTGGGTAATTATTGTTTTAGAAGGAGAAGAAAGAAATAGATATAAAAATGATTCTTAAATCAGAAAAATTTAATACCAATATCAATTGATTTGATTTAATGAAATTTATAGAGTGTCACACTTAGAAATAGCAGGGCAACTGACTCTAGAGCAATCTCTGCAAGAGATAGAATGCCTGAGCATCAAGAGTCAGTGTTCCAGAGCATCAAGAGTCAGTGTGCCTGAGCATCAAGAGTCAGTGTGCCTGAGCACCAAGAGTCAGTGTTCCAGAGCACCAAGAGTCAGTGTGCCTGAGCACCAAGAGTCAGTGTTCCAGAGCACCAAGAGTCAGTGTGCCTGAGCATTAAGAGTCAGTGTTCCAGAGCACCAAGAGTCAGTGTGCCTGAGCACCAAGAGTCAGTGTTCCAGAGCACCAAGAGTCAGTGTTCCAGAGCACCAAGAGTCAGTGTGCCTGAGCACCAAGAGTCAGTGTTCCAGAGCACCAAGAGTCAGTGTGCCTGAGCACCAAGAGTCAGTGTTCCAGAGCACCAAGAGTCAGTGTGCCTGAGCATTAAGAGTCAGTGTTCCAGAGCACCAAGAGTCAGTGTGCCTGAGCACCAAGAGTCAGTGTTCCAGAGCACCAAGAGTCAGTGTTCCAGAGCACCAAGAGTCAGTGTGCCTGAGCACCAAGAGTCAGTGTTCCAGAGCACCAAGAGTCAGTGTGCCTGAGCACCAAGAGTCAGTGTTCCAGAGCACCAAGAGTCAGTGTGCCTGAGCATTAAGAGTCAGTGTTCCTGAGCACCAAGAGTCAGTGTGCCTGAGCACCGAGTCAGTGTTCCAGAGCACCAAGAGTCAGTGTGCCTGAGCATTAAGAGTCAGTGTTCCAGAGCACCAAGAGTCAGTGTACCTGAGCATCAAGAGTCAGTGTGCCTGAGCATTAAGTCAGTGTTCCAGAGCACCAAGAGTCAGTGTGCCTGAGCACCAAGAGTCAGTGTTCCAGAGCACCAAAAGTCAGTATGCCTGAGCACCAAGAGTCAGTGTTCCTGAGCACCAAGAGTCAGTGTTCCAGAGCACCAAGAGTCAGTGTGCCTGTGCACCAAGAGTCAGTGTTCCAGAGCACCAAGAGTCAGTGTGCCTGCGAACCAAGAGTCAGTATTCCTGAGTATCAAGAAGACTGTTCCTGAGTACAAAGAGTCAGTGCCTGAGCACCAAGAGACAGTGTTCCTGAACACTGCTAAACACATGTTGAAAGCCTACTGGGAGGTATTTGTAGGAGGGCTTTTGGGAAGTGTGTAATTCAGGAGGGTGTGTCCCTTATCACTGGGATGAGTGCCTTTGTAACAGTGACCCTGGAGAGCCCTCCTGTCCACTGTGAGAGTACAACAAGGAGTCAGTAGTGTGAAGCCCAGGAGGAAGCCCTCAGAGAATCTGGCTTGCTGGTTGGTGTCTGACCTCAGATGCTCAGCCTCCTGAATTAGTGGGAGAAAAAATTCTGCTAAGTGAGTCTTTGATCATGTGGCAGAGCAACTTGAGGGAACCCAGACAGTCATCAGAAGACATAGTACTGCAAGTATTGAAATAAAAATCTCAATCAATGTTATAAGATGAAAATAATAGTAAATATTTATCTCTGTAGCAAAAATTAAAATTGATGTCAATGTGAGAAATATATCTGGATAAGCTCCAAGTCTCCTAGTATTTGAAAGCTAAACAATGCATTTCGTTCTTTCTTTTTTTCCCCCAAGACAGGGTTTCTCTGTGTGTCCTGACTGTCCTATAAGGCACTCTGCAGACCATGCTCGCCTTAAACTCAGAAGATCTGCCTGCCTCTGCCCACTAATTGTTGGGATTACCACCACCCAGCAACAATGCATTTCTTAACAACTCATGAGTCAAAGCTGAAACCACTAGAAATGTTAGAAATTACTTTGAGCTGAATAAAATAAAAAGAAAATATATTAAAATGTGCGGTATGTGCGTTAAAGCAATACCTCCATGGTCATACATAGCACTGAATGCTTGTATTAATTCTAGAAAAGGAAAAAGGACACAAACCAAGCATTTTGCTTAAGAAGATACTACAAAAAGAGCAAATCCACACACAAATGAGAAGGAAGAGACTCATAAGGAAGAAAGCTGGAACCAATGAGATGAAACGGAAAAACACCAGAGGAAATAAATAGAGACAAAAGCTGATCTCTGGAAAGGACAATAGAACTGATGAATAGACAACAGAATAGACAGAAATCATAAACAGTTATAATGAAAGAAGCTGTGACTACATCTAAAAAAGGCCAAAAGCAAAATAATGAATAACTTAATGCCATTAAGTTTAGCAACTCCAGTTAAATAGATAAATTACCTTAAGAAATGATCACGATTCATTAATTAATGAAAGCTATCTGATAATTTACCTACTGTGGTTTTAAACACGAGAACTCTTTGATGGGTGCTTTATAGCAATTCAGTTAAAATTAAATGGGATATTCCCATTTTCTGTGAATAATTCTAATCCCACCATCTGGAGAGATGACATCCTTCGTTTTCTAGGATGACACATAAAAATTCATCCCTGTTTTTACACAAAATGAATGTCTGGTTCAGTTACAGAGAAGCTGTGGTGTGGCTAACACCTGGCAAGCAGCTATTGTACAGTGATGGTGACTTCCGGATTACTCCCCCCCTTTTCTTCCTCCATCCCGTTTCCCTTTTCTAGGATGGGAACTATCATGTTGCAAGCCTGCCATGGCATGAGCTGTCTTACCACAGTGCTCCTATAGGAAGGCACTGAGGGTCTGTGACAAACCAAATCCTGCCAACCAAGATATGAGAGAACATGAAAACCCTTGATGTGACTGCATCCCCAGCTGGCTAGTGATAAGACTTCCTTCATGGGGTGGAGTGATGGCTGATGCTCCTCAAGTATGGGACAGCACATAGTAGGCATATTGGCACTGTTGTGTTGATATTTTAATTTTGCTATTATTATTTAGTCATCCTGTGATTATTTGACCTTGTTTTAGGGCCAGTGCTATGAACAAATCCATCTACTTTATCCATCAATATAGAAGATGTGGAACGATAAGCCATCTGTATGGCCAACCTTTGGAGTGACATTCTGAATCAAAAGGAGTGTGCACTTAAATGAGAATATACATTGTTAAATTGCTCACTAAAGAAAGATCTACTTTTATTTCTGCCAGTGCTGACTGCAGTTTTCTTTTCACATGTGCACTATTAAAGTTCTTAATCTTCCTTAATGTGATACTATCTTATTTTAACAGGAACCTTATTAATTTTTGCTCAAAGATGATTTTGAGCATGTTTTTTTATAAATAATTCAGAAATTTTTGCTGTTTGCAAGCAATCCCTTCAAATCTTTTGCTCATTTTCTGCTATACCTTTGCCTTCCTAGCATCCCAAAGTACTTCAGTTTTAAAGAAAATGTCACATTCTTCTTTCACAAATTTCATTTTTGATTCTTGTTATTTTAATAAGATTTTGATGGTGAATATTGTCAGCTTCCCTTTTCATGCATGGAAATAGAACTTTTCTCCTATATAAGTAGATTGCATTTAAAGGATTTTGTTGTATACATTATAAGATAACTGATGGAGAATGTGCTCCTTTAGAAAAGGACAAAGGATTTTACTGAAACATAAAAATAAGAGAACAAGTGGTACATGCCTTTAACCCCAGCACTCGGGAGGCAGAGGCAGGCGGATCTCTGTGAGTTCAAGGCCACTCTGGTCTACATATCTAGCTCCAGGACAGCCAGGGCTACACAGAGAGACACTGTCCAAGCAAACAACAAATAAATAAAAATGAGACAATGAAAAGAACACAGAGCTATGTACCAGTGTCTTCTGGGTAAGGCATGTCTGACACACGCACTGCATCTGTGGTCACCTGTACAAGGCCAGCATGGGATCAGTCCTGATGAGAAGTTCAGCATGAAGGAGGAAGCCGCTCTCAAGGCTCACACTCAGAGTTACTGGCTGCTGAGGGGAAGGACAGCCATCTTTCCTTGTGGTCGTGGTTGCTAGTAGGCTGGCCATGTTACACCGAATGGCTTCAGGCCCCCTTGCACAAGGTCAGCACCAGACTCAGGGGCTATTAATAATAGCTCCTTAAAAAGCAGATGTCAAATTGGAAGGGATAGGAGTTGCCGGAACGGGGAGAGTTGGAGAGTTAGTGGGGGTGGATAAGATAAAATACATTATATGGAAGTATAAAAAATTTAAAGAATAATAAAGGTATTATCTTTTTGATGAAGGGGAATTCTTCAATTTTTATTCAAGTACTTAAATGTGGTCCACTTTTTTACATTTATTATTTGTGTGTGTGAGTGTGTGTGTGTGTGTGTGTGTGTGTGTGTGTGTGTGTGTGTGTGTGCACAAGGATATGCAGGCCATTGCATGGGTGTGGAGGTAAGAGGGAAACTCTTGGGAGTTCTCTCTTTCCATTGTGTGGGTCCCAGGGATCAAACTCAGGTCATCAGGATTGGCAGCACACATTCTCTCCCACTGAACCATCTCGCTGGCCTTTGTCCCATGTTTTGAAAATCTGTTAAAGGCTCCTGGTGTTTTACAACAACTGGAGTGAAATGGAGAGCTAAATCCAGTGTAACACACATGAGCTAAAAACTCAGCTGAGGAGAGAAATGCTCAAGCATGTGTGTGTGTGTGTGTGTGTGTGTGTGTGTGTGTGTGTGTGTGCACGTGTGTGCACATGCACATGTGTATGGGTACACACACACACACACACACACACACACACACACACTGGACTGAATATTAAGACATTACAAAGAGTCATGGAATTTATACATAAAACATTGTTTTAAAAATTCTGAAAATCCAGTGAAATTCTGGTGGACTTTGAGAAGATCATTCAGATCAATAACACATACTTCATATGTTCCTCAAAGAATACTCGCTAGAAAAATACTTTAAATGGTGGAAAATTTATATAGAAGAATTACAAGGTAAACAGTGGGGAAGGGTGATCTATTACTTCCTATCTGGATGGCTATGAAACTGTGCATTATTTAAAAGAGCTAATGAAGATGGAAGTACAGTCTAAGTGCATTTGAATAACATTAAATCTTCCCTTCATTGGGAAAAAAATGAGCCACGTTGAGGGACTGCGGCACGTGCAGCTCTGAGCATGCCCACTACAGGGAGCCAGAGCTTGCTACCAGCCAGTCTGTCCACCGAGAGGACCACAGGCACAGAGGCTGGCACTCATCAGATGCGAGGAAGCGGACTTCAGTACGGCTTCATTGAATTCGCAGACCTCTCCTTTAGAGACATCATTACTCCAGAGAGTAAAGTGTAAATCAGTGTGTGCAATATGCACGCTGGTAATTCTCTTAGCATAAGGTAAGACCCTGTGCAGCGCCCAGGAGACGCACTGTCAGCAGCAGTGGTTGGCCATCAAGAGCTGTCATTTTTCCATGGCTAGCCTGTGGGTCAAGTGGGGACAGCTCTAAACTTCATCACAAGAAATGAAATGTTAAAGCATTTTGTAAGTCCCAGACTGGGTTCCCAATCTTTATACAGAAGATGAGAAATATTTGCACATAGGATTGCTTGTGAGCAAAGAAAACGAGCTTACAAAAATGTGAATATAAACACTTACAAATATATTCGAATAAACTGTTTGAAGAGCACATTCATAACTGGCTATCGGGGTGGAGGGGTGGGTGAGGTGGACTGAAGCACCCCACAGTCGGGGAGGGAGGGAGTCTCTTTGTTCTCTTGACCGTACCCCAGTGGAAGGCTGCTTGCTATTCTTTCTGCCCACCAAGGATCAGAGTGTGTCCTTTCATCCTTGTGAAGAGGGGGTGTTTTCTTGAAGAGTGAGTGGTTTTTAACTTCAAAGAGAAGTTTCTGCTCCTTGAGAATAGTTGGTAGGCTTTGGCAGTATCCCTCAGTGGTAGACTATGGTATAGAAGAGTAAGATGAAAAAGAGCCCGTCCTCCACAAGTTGCTTTTGGTCACGGTGTTTATTACAGCAACAGAAAGCAAATTAAGATCTTGGCTGTCACCAGGTTCTGGGTTCTACCTTATGAGTGAGGGGCATTCAAAATGACATGGAAGGAGCAAGGAAGGAGAAGCCACCGTTCTCCTGCACAGGGGCAGGGGTACAGGCAAATTCTGTATGTAAGATTTTTAGTCCCTTTGAGGATTGTCTGTAAAATCACAGCTGCAGGCATGGATATGAGCAGCTTCTCAAGGTACCTACATTTCTCAGGCAAGCATAGGACAGCTTTCTTTGTCCCATCCATCTTTTCTTAGATGCTGTGCTCTCAAGCGCCCATAATTAAATTCTTCCTTAGCATTGAACCACCTACCAACTGCAACAGCATCTAGGCAGTTTTCTCTTCAAATTTGAAGTTATGTTCAGTGGATAGTTCAGCCCCCTCCCTTTAATTCCATTTTTTTTTCCTGTGAAGAAACCTGTTCACTTAAGATGATGAAGCTTCCCTGGAACCTTCCCTGGCACGGCAGGTAGGTAGGGTGTGAGTTTGGTATACCCATGTCCTGGTTGTAATTGTGCATTTAATAGGAAGGAATTCTTTCTTTATCCCAGAGACTCAATACTGGGTCTGCACTCAGTTACCGCAAAATTAAACTGTGGGGCAATCACATTCAGCACTTGCTGATGTGGCCTGTGCAGGAAGTGGAGGTGGCTAGATATAGTGAATGCTACCTCTGCTTTGCAGTGGGATTCTGGGAAGTCCTGTATCTGGGTCTGTTGGCCATGATCTGCACCACAAATGTGCTGGATAGTTTTATGTTAACTTGACACAAGCTAAAGTCATCTGAGAGGAGATACCCTCATTAAAAAAAATCCTCCCCAAAATTGGGCTATAGGCAAGCCTATAGGTCATTTTCTTAATTAGTGATTGATAAGGGAGGGCCCAGCCCATGATGGGTGGTGCCATCCCTGGGCAGGTGGTCATCCTGGGGTCCACAAGAAAGCAGGCTGAGCAAGCCATGTGGAGCAAGCCAGTAAGCAGCACCCACCCCTTCATGGCTTTTTTTTTTTTATCAATTCCTGCCTCCAGGACCCTGCCCTGTTTGAGTTCCTGTCTTGACTTCTTTTGATGATTAATAGCAATATAGAATTGTAAGCCAAAACAAGCAAACAAACAAAGAAAGAGAAAAAAACAACAACAAAAAAACCTTTCCTCCCCAAGTTGTTCTGGTCGTGGTGTTTTATTATAGCAATAGGCAGCAGAAACCTTAACTAAGACAACACCCCTACAAAAAGGCTCTCCAAATGTTTATATTTGGTATGGATGCCTTTACTCACAAGAAGACTGTTAGAGAGTTCCTAGAGAAAGAACAAAAAAAAAAGAGGAAACCTTGAGGAGTGAGAGGAGAAAGGAGATGAAGTTTGTCTGGAACCCTGGAATGGTTGCACTGGGAGCCTCACTAGGTTGGCCAGCTGCTGACAATTCCTCCCTCTCCTGGCCCTGAGTCTCCACCCACACCAGCTCAAAGAAAGAAGGCTTTTGTGTCTGCTGAGTTTTTCTACTACCCACGGAAGGAGATAAATGCACCAAGCACCCCTTACTCGCTGTTTCCAGCCCCTTTCAAAGAACTCACTGCTTTGTGAGGCTCATGGTTTTCCCTACTTGGGAAACAAACATTGCTGCCTTTGTTGTATGCTCAGACCTATTACTAGGTTTTCAAGTTAGTTTCCTTCTTGGGGGAAAGAGAGACGTCACTGTTTGTTTCCTCTTCGGAACCTTGAGATACCTTGCTGTGTCAACTTAGGATTCACGTGGCACAATCATGCTTAAGCAGGGGACAGGGACACTGGTTTTAATACCTGCACCAGGCTGTTGTGTTCCAGAAAAACAGCAGCACAGGAGAGGTCTAACCATGAGATAATTCTGGGCAACACAGAGAAGGAGCCGGTGCAGTGGGAGCCCTGGGTAGCAATTACAAAGGCAGGAAGTTGGGCAGGTGGAACTCTGGCTGGCCAGTGGCCTTCCTCAGCCAGGCTTCTGTTAGTACCTTGATTCTGGCTATCTTCAAGAAGAAGAAGAAGGAGAAGAAGAAGAAGAAGAGGAGGAGGAAGAGGAGGAGGAGGAGGAGGAGGAGGAGGAGGAGGAGGAGGAGGAAGAGAACAGAATTAGATTGATCGTTCCCAAGAAGATGGCTAAGAAAAGACTTGGGAATAATGCAAGTTCAAAAATGCAGGTTCAAGAATGGGGATTTGAAAAAGACATATCTAAGCAAAGTCCATACAGCTGGAGGTCAAGGTCTAAGTGTAAACAGCCCTGAGGTAAAGAAAGGGGGCTAAGTGCCTTGACAATGAAGAGGACAGATGTTCATGCTTAAGACTGGACATAATAAGACCTGCAAGGTGACAGGCACAGACATGGGGGGGCATGGAGGACCAGGAAGCTGTGGGTCACCCTACCTGGGTCATATAGACTAATTTCCCTTGGAGTTATGTTAAAATTAAGCCCCCCAACCACACAGGGAGTCTTCACTGATGGCCATGTTTGCATTTGAGCATTTTTTCTTTGGAGGGAAATGGATTTGTCTATAACATAAAATAATCTGTCTCTTGTCCAGCAAGGAGGGAGTGATCCCAGTAATTCACCAAGGTCTGAACTTGGGGCTAGAAGAGACCATGTTCTACAGCAAATCTTCTCAGGACACCCAGGCCTGTCCTCTTCTCTGTGTTCCTCATACTCTGAGACAGAGGCCTTGAGTTTCTGGAAGGTCCTAGGGAATACAACCTTGACATTGAACAATAGGGTTTGGCAAGAGCAAGGGAGAGACCCTGGAATAGCCCCTGGTACAAGGAAATTCCAGAAAGGGTGGGTGACTTGGGCATTTTGACCAAGTGTGTGGAGCCCAGAATTTGTTTCTGGTCTAGAATTTCAAATTTTGTATGGTGAACATCCAGATAACTGCTGCGAATCTAGTTTTATTTCTATGAATTTAACAGAAGACAAGTCTCCATTAATCCTATAAGGGGTCTGTAGCCTGAGGAGAAGAGTCCTGCTAGTGGGGTGACATGCAGTAGGGGTTAGGTTTCTGGTGATGGGGTGTTAGGTATGGTCAGCCCTCAGGTGGGCCACACTTCATGAGTCTAGAAGCGTGCGACCTTCAACAGTTTGTCCAGGGTAGGAGGAGAACACAGTGAAATCAAAACTTCCACTACCAGATAGGGACAGACTCTCTGAATTTTCCAGGGAAAGCTGGGGTTGGAGAGATTAGATCCTTAGGTGAATGACTATAAGAGCTGGAAGGACACGGGGAAGGAGCAGGAAGGGAAGTATAGTAACAGAGAAACAGGCAGGAAAAGGAGGGTCCCGGACAAGAACAACTCAAGAGAGAAAAAGGCTTTATCTTGGCTTACAGTTTCAGAGGGTCAGAGCCCGCCATGGCTAGGAAGGTATGCAAACCAGGAGGGAAGACAGGGAAGTAGAGGCAGGAAGCTGGCTGATTGCAAGCATCCACACCCAGGAAGCAGGAGAACAAAAGTGGGATCAGTCTATAAGCCCTCAAAGCTCACCTCCAGTGACATACCTCCTCTAGCAAGACTCCCTTTCCTAGTTCTTACAACCTCCCCAAACAGCACCACCACCTGGGAACATTTCACATCTAGACCATGGCACCATTCCAGTTTGAACGTGTGTGTGTGTGTGTGTGTGTGTGTGTGTGTGTGTGTGTGTGTGTTATGTGCACTGAGGAAAGGAGACACAGGAGCCTGAATGAACAATGTCCTGACCTCCCTTGTATCAAGACAGGGAGATATGAGGGTCACAGAAGGGCAGGAACAAGGGGTTATTGCTGGCAAGACCTTTTACTCATAAAACCAGAGAGGAAGAGATAAAACTGTAGGCAATAGCTGCTGTGCACCCCCGCCCCCCAATAAACCTCACAATAGGAATGGGCATGTAATTGCTAATACCTAAATGGAAACACCAGCTGTAGTGCTGGTACGAAGTCCTTATATTCTAATGATTCACTGGCCTTTGAGTCAACCCCAAAAAGTCTCCAAGTTTTCCAGAATAAATTTTCAGAAATGCAATTTCCTTGATTAAATTCTTCATGTAGGAAGAAAAGTCAAGCAAAGGAGACCTGATGAGGCAAGAGAGATGTATCTGAATGTGTGTGTGTGTGTGTGTGTGTGTGTGTTGACATCATTAGAGTTTCCACCCTCACAGCGGTGGTGCTGGGGCAAGAATGGGTAGCTCAGTTCAATAGGGAGAGGACTAAACCAGAGTACCATGAGTGCATGCTAGTCCAGGTGACACAGTGTTTCAAGCCAGGAGCCATGCTAGGCATCTGGCTAACCACGCAGTAATGATGACTCTAGCCATGAGAGGAATGATAGGCGACGTGTGCTGACTAGCTGCAGTCAGACACTGTAAGCAATGCTTTCTGTGAATTTCTCACCAGATCACCACTTCTACCCCATGTCTGGAGACAGGGTCTCATTTTGGCACCCAGCCTGTCCTGGAACTCGATGTGTAGACTTGAACTTGTGGCTAATCCCATGCTTCAGCCTAGCAGAGTGCTGGGACCACAAGCAGGACTCACCACACTTGCCTTACGCATCATCACTGTATTAATCTCTTCATTCTGTTCTGCACAGGAGGAAATAGGCTCACACAAACTGAGCAGCTTATAGCAGGGATATAGCAGATAGTGCTGAGGGACTGATGCTGTCCATCCATTCTCTTTGACCCCTGCATCACTTCCTTTTCTAAAACAAAATTTAAAGCTAATGACACTTTATGTAAGAAGAAGGGTTTGTGATTGGAGGGTAGAGGCATAGAGCAACATTCCTCTCCACTTCCTGGGAGACACCCAGAAGCAGATCAAAGAAAGAAGGCTGAAAACTGCAAACTCGGTTTTGTAAGAACTAGGAAAGAGCTATGCACCAATGATAAAATGGGCGTCAGCTGACAATCCATGTGCATTGAGCAGAGGTGCAGATGGGGACAGGGAGCTGGGTGCTGCCCACCTTGGCTAGCATTGACAAAGTAGGACCAAATTTGATGAGGCAAAATCTGCCTCGAGGGGTAGTGTGTGAGCTTCTAGGTGTGAGCTTCAGAATCAGACAGGCAGCTTTAAGTGACTTCTCTCTAGTCACATGAACTTTCTTTGAGTATTCTTACAGATTCCAAGGTCTAAGAATGGCATTATAGGAAAAAATGGAAGAAAAGAAATTATTCAGTTGAGGAAATTTCACCAGAAAATATATGTGAATTACATGCGGACTGGACAGTCATTTGTCTATAAAGAGTGCACTGCTAGCCGTTAAAACTGCAGGAAGAAGGCAGGGAGCAAAATGATATTGTGAAAGACAAGTCGCAGAGTTCACAAAGGAGCAGAGCTTTTGTTAGAGAAAATAATAGAAACTGGAAAATATCAAATTAAAATGAGAACACATGAATAGTACCTCAGAGAGAAGAGTGACGGCCGCAGGTGACAGGGGATGATGCCTGACCAAGGGGACTGGAGAGTATGGAGAAGAGGGCTGAAGAGCATGAAGAGAATAAATATTTTTCACAAAATAATCTAGAAATGAAAAATGACTTGAGCCCATATTAAATAGGCATATCACATCTATAGGAAAAGTGACCCTGTATGAACAGCACCAGGGACACACTGTAAACATCTTGACTTCACACTGATTTGGTGTACACAAGAAAAAAATCAAGTCTCTTCTAAAGGAAAACGAGGCAGCAACATCCTCTTCCACGACAGAGTATGAGCCACCGAGCTCCCAGGAGAAGGCACTTTGTGGTGAAAAGGCGGATGGAAGAGTTTGGATGGCCCTCCCAAAAAATGCTGTGGCTGAGAGACTGGAGGGGCATAAAACAAACCCAAGACTGTGGAGAACTGAAGGGGGCCTGTGGTACCAGGTAAGAAAGTGCTCAGCAGAGAGAAAGAAAGGAGAGGGTAGTAGAGGAGACAGACAGACAGACACAGAGACAGAGACACAGGAAAAGAGGAAGTAGATGGAGAGAATAGAACAAGGAGGAGAGAAAGGAAAAGAAGAGATAGGCAGAGAGGAGGAGGAGCAAAGGAAGAAACAGTGAGAAAGGAAAGGAGAGAGAGAGAGAATGGGAGAGAGAAGGGAGAGAGAAAAAGGGAAAGAGAAGAGGGAGGGAGAAAGGACCGAGAGACAGAAAGAGGAAGAGAGAGAGAGGAAGAAGGGAGGGAGAGAGATGGGAGGTGCAGGGGGAGGGAGGGAGGAGAGTGGAGGGGCAGGCAAGGGAGGGCATTTAGGACATAAGGCATTGTTGCTATGGGAACTCACGGCTGCTTCTGCAAAGAGAAACTCCTTCCCTCCTTCCCAGCCCAAGATCTGCTCCCTGGATGAGTCCGTCTCTTCTCTCACAGCTCAGGGCAAAAGACCTGGGCACATTGCCCACTCCTCGTTTCCCTCACACACACACCCTGCCTGCCAGCCAAGAAAGCCAGCTTCCGAGTCCTCGTCCTTCTACCCTGCTTCAAGCCTCACTGTGACAAATGTTTCTGAGCAGGTCGAGTGTGTTTCCTGCCTCTTTCCCATCTGCTCTGGGCACACGCCAGCTCCAGTGTAGCCCTGTTGTGGCATGGGCTGCTCTGGCTGCCTCCAATGTTACAGAACAGAGAACACATTATCACCTCCAGCACAGCGGCCCATGACCCTTGGCAAAGCCATATGCTCACGGTGATTGACAGAGGAGTCTAACCTTGCAACACCCTGTCACTTATTTGGCTCTAGACACTGTGTCCCCCTTGATGTTTCTGGAACATTCCAAACGTCATACCTGTGATGGCTAATCTTGAGTGTCAATTTGATTATGTCTATAATTAACTAAAACCCAAGCTTCTGGGCATAATTATAAGAGATTTTGGTGGTTTTTTTTTTTTTTTTTTTTTTTTTTTTTTTTTTTTTTAAAATAAGATTATTTTAAGTGGGATCCACCCTAAATCTGGGTCACAGCTTCTGGTGGCAACCTACATACATGGAGAGGGAAGAAGGAAGCTTTTGCTTTTTGCCTGCTTGCCCTCACTCTCACTAGCAAGTTCATCTATCCTGTTGCTGAGGCATTCCTTTACTGGTATTAGAACCTACTTCTTAAGGATGCCAACATAGACTAAAGATCAGATGAGACATCCAGTCTTGTAGACTGAACAACTAAAGAATTTTAAGCCTTTTGGTAGTAAGACAATCATTGTTGGAATAACCACATTACAGTCTGTAAGCCATGCTAATAAATGCCCTTTATCTATCTATCTATCTATCTATCTATCTATCTATCTATCTATCTATCTATCTATCATCTATCTATCTATCTATCTATCATCTATCTATCTATCTATCTATCTATCTATCTATCTATCTATCTATCTACCTATCTATTATCATCTATCATCTATCTACCTATCTATCTAGATGATGCCTCCATTAGATGGCCTGTAGGCAAGTCTGTGAGACATTTTCTTAATTAGTGATTAATGGGAGAGGTCCTAGCTCACTGTGGATGGTGCCAACCCTGGGCAGGTGGTAGTCCTGGATTCTGTAAGAAAGCAAGCTGAGTAAGCCAGGAGGAGCAAGCCAGTAAGTAGTGTTACTCTATAGTCTCTGCATCAGCTCCCACCTCCAGGTCCCTGCTTTGCATTTCTGTCCTGAATTTCCTGAATGATGGATTATAAGCTAGAGGTGAAACAAACCCTTTCCTCTGCAGGCTTCTTTTGGTCTTAGCATTAATAACAGCAATGCAAAGCAAACCTAAGACATTACCCCTGGCAGGACCTTAATGATCAGTACTCTATCTTTGCCCATATGAATGGTTCCCATCAGCTCTTTCATGCCTTTGGTAAGTTCCCAGTTCCTGATCCTCCCTGGTAATATTATTTTAACTGCAGACTCCTTCCTGCTTCTTCACTCCCAGGCATGCTCAGACCTTTGTCTGTGGACATTCCTGGATGATAGGAAATCTGTGGACAGTCACTGAGAGCAGAGAGTGCCCAGGGTCTCTTCTCTCACTTTAGCAGCCTTCCTTCAACTCCTGGGCAACTTACAGGGCATAGGACAAGTCCCTCAGACCGTGCCCGAAAGCAGTTTTCTTCTGTTATAAATGGAAAATGTGCAAAGAATGTTGTTTGGCTATGACTGTCAGGAAGCCCAGACCACCAAGCAATTGAGTTCGTGTACTGAAGTCTTTTAGAGGAGATGATGTTACTTTTATGCAAAAAGTAACACCAGGGGATGGAATGTAATGCCATATGTTTTGTATCTTCAGAACCAAGTTCAAAACTGTAACAAGGTTACTTTTCAGCTAAGACTGTTTAATTTCTGCTGTAGGCACCCTATGCTGCTTTGATGCACCCACGAATCCTCAGCCCTGAGACCAGTTGCTGTAACCTGTCTCAGGGTCTGGGGCTGTTTATCTGCACTTGCTCTGCCATTTAAAAAAGAGATTTACTTTTCCCCAGTCATGTCTCTCAGCACTGTCCCCCTCCAGCCACCCCCAACCCGATCCCTCAAGTTCCCATGCCCACCTGGCCCCAGTCCAACCAGGGGGATCTCTATTTCCCCTTCCCAGGGAGAACCATGCATCCCCTGCTTAGGCTCTCCTTGTTACCTAGCCTTTCTGGGTCTGTGGATTGCAGCCTGGTTATCCTTTCCAGTTAATGTCCACGTATGCGTGAGTACATGCCATGTTTGTCTTTCTGGGTCTGGGTTACCTCACTCAGGATGATTTTTTCCTAGTTCCATACATTTGCCTTCAATTTCCTGATGTCATTGTTTTTAATAGCTGAGCAATACTCCATTGTGTATATATGCCACATTTTCTTTATTTGTTATTCAGTTGAGGGACGTCTAGGTTGTTTCCAGGTTCTGTAGCTTGGTCTATATGTGGGACTCCCAGCATTGGGAGCAAGAGCTGTCCTTGAACTGGCTCTTGAGAATCTATTCCTCATGCTAGATTGTCTTGCTCAACCTGAATACAGAGGGAGGTGCTTGGTCTTAGGGCAGCGTGATATGTCATGCTTTGCTAAAGCCCATGGAGGCCTGGCACTTTCTGAGTGATTACGGAGGAGGAGTGGATTGGGGTGGGCAGAGGGGAGGACAGGGGAGGGGAGACTGTGGTAAGTAAAATTAATTAATTAAAAAGATTTACTTTTATTTTATGTATATGAGTATTTATATGTCTGTGCACAATCTGCATGCTTTCTGCCCACAAAGTCAGAAGAGGCAATTTATGACCCCCTGGAACTGGAGTTACATATGGCTATGAGGCACCGTGTGGGTGCTGGGAACTAAACCTGGGTCTTCTGGGAGAGAAGCCAGTGCTCTTAACCTCTGAACCATATCTCCCAGCCCTGAGCTCTGTCATATTTAAGGGAACTGGACTTCTGCCTCCACTGACTATCTGGACTATTTGAAACATATTCCATCATTGACATAATTTTTAATGTGTCATCTTTATTGCTTCAGTAAAATAATAACACAAAACATTCTTCTATTAGTTTGGAAACCATTAAGAATCAGGCATAAAATGCAGCATTATTTTTGTTCTAGGAAGCAGGCACTACTTCACACTAAGAAAGTCTGTACAAATGAATAAAATGCTGGCAGACTGTCAATGTGTCTAAAAGCTATAAAAATTGTTTACTCTTTGAGGCAGCAATTCTACTTACAGAAAATAATCCCAGGGGAAAAATAAACACATCTACAAAGATCAATGTAATGGAACACAGCATGACATTTTCTAAGAATAAAGAGCTGAAGGAAAGCAAAACTCAATGAAGTACTAGAGACACCTGAAATCTAGTAAGATACCGTGCTATGGCGTGATAGCATGCCTAAGTACAGCACAGCTTGCTGATTCCTTTATGGTGTGGGTGAACTGGCATGGCTGATTAGTGATGAGGTTCTGGAAAGATCATTAAATGGAGCAAACCTAGGTTAGAGAAGTAGTCATTCCTCCTGGCCCTTCCTCCGTGGGAATGTAGCAGTTGTTCCTTAGCTTGGGAGACCTCTCTTGAGGGTTACAGAAGCTTGAGGGAAATTGCATAACTCTCCTGAAGGTCTGAGGTTAGGGCCTCTGATAACTTAGGCCAGCCAGAAGAGAGCTTGTCATTTGTGATGACACAGGCATGAGCCGAGGACATCATGTTGAAGGAATATGGAGGGACTCAGACAGGTTGTAGGACTTCACCCAGTTATGGATTATAAAGCAACTGATCTCACAGAAAAGGAAAGCAGAGTGTGGTGGACATCAGAGGCTTAGGAGGGAGGCTAGGGTGAGTCTAATCAATGGACTGCAGATCTGACTGGAACGGACGGGTGCATTTTGTCTTTCTGTTTCACTGCAGGATGACTCCGTAGCAACAATCCACCATGCATTTCAGAGCAACCAGGGGAAAGGACTTTGGCATGTTCTTGCTACAAAGAAAGAATAGTGGGTATGCTGATTCTTCTGATATGATTGTGACAATGCACACAAGTGTGAAAAATGCACATTGTATGCTACATGTGTGCAGTTACCTGTCAATCAAAAGCAAAACTTAAAAGCACAAGTGAAACTCTAGTGCTGAGCTCTCTACACAGGGGGAAGAGTAACTCATGTAAGTCTTTGCAAAGCCTACCTCCACCTTCATTTTTCAAGATAGAGTTTCTCTGTGTAGCCCTGGCTGTCCTGGAGTTCACTCTGTAGACGAGGCTGGCCTCAAACTCACAGATCTGCCTGCCTCTGCCTGTGTAGTGCTGGGATTAAAGGTGTGTGCCACCACTGCCCCGCCTGTAAACTTTGTTAACTCTGGCAGTGCTGACTTGTTAATATAAACCCACACAGACTTTTCAAATGGCATATTGAATATCAATATCTGGTGCCACCAAAAGAGATCCACAGCATATTTTTAACTGGAAAATTATGATTATAAGACAGAGGGGATCACATGATCAGATGTTAGGAACCATATCTATACATATCTGCTACTGAGGACAGGCCTGACAGCCCTGACTAAAAGCAACAGCAATCATTCTTTTGTTTTTCAATCAGCCTGTTGTTTGTGAGATATTTCACCTTCTAGAGACTTCTTTTTTACACTGGTTTCCTTTTCTCTCTCCAAGAATCTGAATTTCCATGGGAAATTTATGGATGAAAATTCAACTATGATTTAATGTGGGTATCAGTGATGACAAAAGATAAAATTTTTTATCTTATATGTGAGTAACATCCTAACCAGTCAAGGAGTGTGTATTCTGTACAGAGTGTGCTCACAAACAAATAAGACACAGAGACATGCATGAGAGCACCAGGTCTCAGAAAGTCCCCAAAAGAAATGTCAGTCAACAAGGAAGGAAACTTTTTAAACACATTTAGTAATCTAAATATGCAAAAGAAAAGGGGAAGCCATTTTCACAAGAGTGTAGAGATAACAAAACAAGGAAAAAGAACTTATCTATTGAAGAGAAAAAGGGACACATAGCCTGACACTGTTGGGGGCAAACTTCCCCCAGCTAAAACAGACTAAGGGCCTTCCATGAAGTCACGCTAGGTCACTTCTAGGAAGTTACCTGCACAAGACAATTACTCTCATGGGCACTGAAGTGGATAAAAAGAGGTTTGTTGCAGAGGTGCAAACGTCTGGAAATAGCATCAGGGAGAAGCAGAGAATGCATGGGAGTGGCAACATTAAAAATAATTTTGACGGTAAATGCCAAAGAAAATGTTCACACAATCAAATATGCTGTGGATAGGAGCTAAATTAAATTTGTTCTGTTTGTCCATTTGAATATGATCATGCAACATGGGGCTCCAGAGACAGCTTAAAGTAAGTCTCAGGGGAAGAGACAAAGTAGCAGCTTTTATCTTTGAACAGGTTGATTCCCACAGGTGGAAGGAAGAAGAGCTACAACAGGGAAGGTTTTTCTTTCTTTCCTTTTTAATTAATTATCTTGCTCTCCTAGTCACTGCCTGAAGCCCTTTTGGTCTCTCAGCTGATCTACACCAAGAAGGTGACGGCAACTTCACCATTTGCTTTTCCTTCCATTGTGGTTGTTTACACAGGAAGAAAATAATTTACTGTAAAAAGAAATGCCTAGAATGCAAATTGCAGTTAAGCGAACAGGGAAACAAATATACTCACGATGATTAAACATGAATAACACATCTTCGCTGGGTGGGAAAAAGATCATGACTGACTGGCTGACTCATTTTTCAGTAGATGCCTGGTTCTTGGAGACTGGATGAATAAATCACTGAATGTGAACAGAGAATTTCCCTGTTCGCAACAGTTGGGGGAACTTGCCTGGAGAAGACTGTATCATGAATGGAAATGATTTTTCTGATGTCTAAAATGGTATTACCTTCAGCATCCATGGCACACATTGCAATTTTACAAATGCTGAGCCATCATCCCCTTGTACAGAAGGCATGGGGCGTGAGGTGTGGGAGCGGGGGAACTCCTGTCACTCACCTGAGGACTGTTGCTGAAAGTATCACCTTGGGGTGACAGTAAGTACTGTTCTAAGTTATCCAGATAAATCTGAAAAGTCAGTTATTTTAACTTTAGTTCTCTAAAAAAAGCACAGAGCACCAGGTATCTAAGGAATAATTTCCAACAGTGAATAATTCCAATACCAGTGCCTCCCTCCTTGTGTTGTGTTTGAGTCGCTAAGTAAACTGTGGTCATTATACAGACGAGAAGGTAGTATTTCCCAGGTGTTGAAAGTCTTTCGTGATTTGAATGATAAGTCCTAGGTGATCCACTGGGGTGTATATGAGAAGGATTATGAGAGAAGATGGCATGTCTACCTGCAAGAAATATCTCCAAAAGCACAAGTATTATTGACAACATGCTGTATGTTTATCACACAATAAACAGTTCAAATCACTTCATACCTTTTGAGAATTTCCACACAATTGTAGGCACAGGATAACCCTCTGCAGAGCAATTGAGGATCACTGCTTTGCCGTAGATCCCATCCTGGTCCCGGGGCTGCACCACAAACTTGGGAGGAACTGAAAAGAGAAATGTTGTCATTCAGACAGGGCCACTGATTAAAGCTGTGATATTATGAAACAATTATCTCTGTAAACCTTCAAGTAAAAAGAATGTTTCACACAAATATAAAAGCAATAGCCATGTTTGCAGTTCAGGACAAGTGGGAGAAACAGGTTGGGTCCTGGAGGGTCTTCTACAAATTGTTTTTAGTGGAAATTTTGTTTTGTAGTAGGGAAACTGGCCTTTCATAGATGTGAGGGGCACTGGCCAACCCAAGGACGTGTGACACTCAAGGAATTCACTCCACACAGAATAGAATAATATCCACTGTATAATGAAGAGGTAAAATGTATGTTGTTCCCCAACATACATCCCTTGTACTTATCAAGGATGAGTGTTTCCTCAGTTAGGAACTGGTCAAAGTCTTGCTGACTTTCTTCTAGCAGAGATGAAGGGACTGACAAGCACTCCCCAGGGGCAGCAGAGATCACGGCATGGTGATGCATTTTGCCCCAGACATCTCACCAGGACACACGAGCCACTTTTCTAATAGATATGCAGTGGGCAGGGCCAAAGTATAGCCATGGAGGTTGGTTAATGGAAGGTGCCAGGATCACTCTAGTGTACTGACAACCCATGAGATTAAGAACCTGGTTGTGTAGTGAATTCTGGAAGGTGCTGGATAGATCCATCTTGACATAGAGCATACTCAGCTCTTTACTTACAACCCAATGCTTTGTGCTAAACTACTAGGAGGTTAGTAGTGTTTGAGTCTTAATGAACAGGTCAACATTCTTCTAGAAATAGTGCCATTTGACAGTGGCCTACTCTTAGCACATCTGCAGCAGACTGGAGATCCCCTGTGGGGTGGACCCTCAGTGAGATAGCTATGTCCTGTGAGGGAGATGGGTTACATTAAACATGCGATAAATAAATGGTGCTCCATTCCTTCCCATACCTGGTAAATTAATCTTACTTGTTTTAGATGCTAGAATTCCCAATATTGAGACACATGTGTGGATCTTGGAGGTTCAGAGAGATGGGAATTCCAGCTAGCACATGCTATAGACTGGAGGTATCTAGGATCTCACTGAAATAAGCAGTTTAGAAACATGCTGTATGACTCAAGCCACAGTGAAGACTAGTTGTACCATGAAGTAACCAAGGATGTAGGAACTATATCAAGACCAGAGAAGCAGCTGGAGGTAAAACTCAGGCTAATGTTTCTGTAGAGAACAACTCTTTTTTCCATTTTTTAGTCCAGTTCTTTTTTTTTTTTTTTTTTTTTTTTTTTTTTTAAGAAGACATTAAACATGGAGAGGTAACAGTGGCAAGGAAGAACACAGCTCAGGATGAACACATCAGTCTCTAGTTCTGCTGATTCTTGCATTTGACCTTGTAAAGTTTACAAAATGGCTCAACTTCCTAATATGTAAATTAGGGATAATTGTGGTACTCATTTCATAGGACTGTTTTTCAGGAGAAAACGAGTTGAGATTCAGAGAGTTCAGGACTTTGTTGGAAGAAAGAAATGATTCTAAGAGTTGCTTCACTTAGTAAATTCAGATGCTCAGTTTTGAAACAAGTACTCCACATAGCAATGGGATCCGGAATATTTGTAAACTGACCAGCAACTTTACTTCATGTAAATAACATTTTGAGAAAAATGAATTGAATCAGATGTATATATACTTAGAATGAATTAATAAAAGTCAAATGCCTTAAGGCCAGGAGATTATTCCTAGGAAAACACTAGAGATTATACATGGCTATTTTTCTCTTTCTTTTTCTCATTTCTCCCCCACCTCCATCTTTCCTCCCTCTCTTTCTTCCTCCCATCCTCTTAAAAAAATATTTCTTTTAAAAATTTAAAAATTTTGCCTAAATGTCATGTGTCTAGGGACCAAGGAGGTCAGAAAAGGGCATTGGACCCCTAGGACTGTAGTTACAGATGGCTGTGAGCTGTCAAGTGGGAGCTGAGAATAGAACCTGGGTCTTTTAGAAGAGCAATCAGTGTTCTTAACTGCTCAGCCATCTCTCCAGCTCATGTTGTTAGTTTTGTTTTATTTGAGACAAGGTTTTGCTATAGAGTTCAATTTGGTTTCAAACTCTCTACCCTCCTGCTTCTGCCTCTCAAGTTCCAGGATGATGGGAGTACCACTGCATGTAATAAAAATGATCAACAATCTTCAGGGTAGGTTAAAAATTAAAACACCACACTAGACTCATGGTCCATGGTGTGTGAGGCAAATCTGCAGCTAATTTTGCCGAGAGGAAGAGTTCTATTTTTACTGGATGAGACATCCAGCTGGTACACTCTCCGTTATCACTCATCCATGACCCTCCACTCAATTTGGCTTTAAGCTAAAAAATTCTGCTTAAAAACTCATCAAAGATGTCTATATGGGATATTAACACATGGTAAGTATAGTGTAATTACAGATGGAAATGGTCCCTGATCAGTAGAACAATTCTCCTATGTCATTATTCAAGAATTTTCCACAAACTGGCAAGGATAGCCCGTGGGCTCCCTAAGTAGGCTTTTCTCTCTCACAATAGAACTCCCTCCTCTGATTTCCACGTTGATTCATGATTTCATGAAAACCTGAGAAACAAATAAACAGGTTTCTGAATTTTTATGGTAAAGAGAATAACTAATGGCTCAATTGTCCACTATTCATATACAATGCTACTTGAGACACCACGGAAGGAAATATATACTACTGAGCTCATAACCAAACCATATCCTAACCTTTCCCATCACAGGGAGGATGGGAACCTCATGGGCATGAGGTACAGTCTCAGATTTTGCTTTTCTTATCATCTCCCAGGTGATGCTGAGACTGTTGGTCCTGAAGTCACACTTTAATAATCACTGTTCTGGATGTCTCCTTAGAAAGCATCAGGTATGAATGAGCTCTAGCTGATCACAAAGGCAACTCACTTATTTAAGCAACTTTTAATGCTTTCTTTGATCTTAATCTTTCCTACTCTCTTACTCTGGAATGCAGGATTTACATCCCAACTAAATGATTTGCAGCCAGTTCTGAATACACCTTGCTCTCAAGAGAAATAAAAATAGGTGGTGAGGGCACTATTGTTCCTTATCTTAGCTGCCTCTGTTTATCACTTCTGTCTGGTGCCATTCCTGTCACCAGTGCCCCACTTGAATCCCTTCTCCACCCAGCGACATAAAGGATGCTTGGAAAGCCATCACATGCTCCCACTGGCCCTTGATCAGGCTCAGGCTCCTACACTGCTTTGCAGGCTCTTAGCAACCCCTGGCCCCACAGGCTTTTCTGAAGCCATTCCAAAGTTCTTCCCATTCACTGGTCCCCAGGATGGTCTTGCTTTGGGCTTTGACAATCTCTCCATGACCTTTGTGTTTGACGTATGTCATTTATCACTGCTTCCATCTCAGCTGAAAGCTCACCCCTCTCTGGACCCTCCACCCTCACCCTCATCCGTACCCCCCCCCACACACACTTTTACTACAGCTGCTCGGTGTTGCTTCTCTGATTGACTGTCTCCCACATCAGGTTCTGCACCCTGTGAGAACAGAATCTAAGTGCAGGACGTTCACTAAGCTCAGGGGATATGGGGGCTCTTCTGGTAACCACATGCTTCAGCCAAAAAGTTTGTTAACTCCTTACATCCCTTGAAGTCACAGGGTAACTCACACTATGTATAGATAAGAAGGTCAAGGCTCAGAGAAGTCAGCCATGTTTCCAAGCTCACGCAGACAGTGCATATGCAGCAATGTGGGCCTGGTCACTCTACAGAAAGTTCTAGCATTATGTCTGCACCTTCCTTTTCTCCCTGAACCCGCTTACATATCAGGGCCCACAGAGTGCATTCCTCTGTGAAGTCGTCTGTGATCATATCAAGAACACCAATCTCCCTGTTATCAAGGTATGTTTTGCTCTTGTAATTAATAGCCTGTCACTCTAAGAGTCCCAAACCACCCTCTCAGTGACAGGCAATCTCAAGACCTCTAAACTTCTCATTCTATTTCTCCTTTTCCCAAGCTACATCTCAGACCAAGACTTTAAAGCATGTAAGAGAGAGACATTCCTCAATTCCAGTGAAAGATTAAAGTAAAAGGCACAGAGCAATTTGCTATACCTTTTTTTTTTGTACTTTCATGTGATGTATCAATTTAATGTTTGCATCTTTCATGAACCAAGTGCCAGATTGTGCTCTGAAGTTATTGACTAAGGCCCCAGTTTTCAATGTGGAATGCTCTCTGAACAGTGACAGTGAGCAGGAAGAGTCTTAATTTCACCTAAAATTTCTATTTCCATTTATTCAGTACAAGCTGTAGCTAAAGCAGTGATTAAAAAGTTCCTGACTCAACTTGGCCATTTACATCAAAAGCTGGAATTCTGAGCACAGCTGCACAGTTTCCAGACCCCAGAAAAGGGCTGCCGCTTGCAGTGGGTGTGAGCCTGGAGAGCACGCCTTTCCTCAGCTACTTTGTATTAAGGACAGAGGGGATGGGACCATCAGGAAGACAGCTCAAACACCCAGGACAGTGGTGGGCTGGCTGCTCCCTTGGGGAGATGTGTCATCAGCCCTTCTCACACAGACCTGACACAAATGGCCACCAAGGACAACAAAGGACTTTCTGCAATGACCCTGGACTCCGGGTCCTTCCTGCAGCCACCGCCTGGGTCCCATGTCTCTTCTTCTCATGGGGAACAGGGAGTCTTCTGTTGTAGGCCTCTGTGCTTGCCAGATCACATCATTCCAGAAGGTGATCCATGCTTCTAATTGATTCCTATGGCCTTGAGACTTTCCTTAGGACCCAGGACCTTGAGTGTGTAGTCAAGTCAGCCATGCAGCTGATCTTCCACATGTACCTCAATTAGCACCTTCTGCTCTCTGCCACCCTCCTCCCTCACAGGCAACAGGCTTTCCAGAACATGTCTTCCTTGCTCTCATCCCTTCTAGTGGCTGTTTGCTAAAACTTCAGTCCCCCCCCTTTTTCCCCTTAGGAATCACTGCATGTGTCCCCTAAACCAAGTGAAGTAGCCCTCCTTCCTTTGGCGGAGGGTATGCTGCTTGCCATGTTGCTTGGTCTGTTAGTGTCTCTGTCCTACTGGTCCAGAAGCTCCCTGCAGCCAGATGAGCTTCTGTCACCTCAGCGACTACTCCAGGTGCTGGCAAGTATGTATGCCAAGTAAATAGTTGCTAGTGATAGAAGAAGCAAGGAATGAAATAAAAATACAAAGTATAGTCATTTGAAAACAAGTATAAAGTATCAGATTTACAAATATCCATGGTTGTTTTAAGAATTTACAGCCAAGAATAGTTTCTTTTCTCTTCAGAAAATAAAACACAAAAACACTGAAAACATCACTAGGAAGATTCTTAAGAAACCAAAACAAAGACTGCCATGGATAAAGACTTTAAGAGAGAAAGTATTCACTGAGCTTCATATCCGACATTTTTTTTGGCAGTTTCTTTAATTTTAGTCATTATCTTGATGAAATAATGAGACAAAAATAGTCAGAAGAGGGGCTGGAGAGATGGCTCAGAGATTAAGAGCACTGGCTGCTCTTCCAGAGGACCTAAGTTCAATTCCTAGCAACCACATGGTGGCTCACCACCATCTATAATGAGATGTGGTGCCCTCTTCTGGCCTGCAGGCACACATGCAGGCAGAACACTGTGTACATAATAAACTGAACTTTAAAAAACAGCCAGAAGGACCTTGAAATTGGTTACTTGTAGGGTTCTTTGCTTGTTTCATCAGATTTTACATTTTTTATTTATGTGCATGTGTAATTTGACTGTATATATACTGATGCACTTTATGCATGCAGTGCTGGAGGCCAGAAGGAGCATCAGATCCTCTGGAGAAGTCACTGATGGTTGTGAGCCTCCACATGGGTGCTGGGAATTGTACATGGGTCAACTGCAAGAGCAACCAGTGCTCTTAACTGCTGAGCAATCTCTCCAGACTCAGTAGCCAGTTACAAACTATTCAAGGTGACTTGATTTTATGACAGGACAATGACCTGTCATGAAACCTTCATGATAGATATAAATTCCCAAACTGGTTATGTTGTATTTTTTTAGTTCAATTTTAATTGAGATTCACCATTCCTCCCTCCAAACCCTCCCACAAATACTTACGTGCTCTCTTTCAAATTCCCGGCCTCTTTTTTTCCATTAATTTTTATTGGATGCATATATTCCTAAATATAACCTGCTCAGTCTGTAATGTTATTTGTTTCTGTGTTTGACCATTTGATATTAGATTACCAATTGGTGTGCTTTTCCCCTGGGGAGACTATGTATCCCATCCTCAGCATTCCTGTAGTTCTTTGTGTATAGTTGAGGCCCCGTGGGCTTTTCCCCATCCACTCTGGATGTCTGTTGTTGACTTTGTTCAGCTCATGTTTAGGCTGTCATGTTGGTGAGACTTTATGGGTATATCTTATGATATTACTAGGAGAATATCATAATATCTTATGATATTACTAGGAGGCTGAAATGTCTTAGGCTTGTACCCTCACCTCTCCCCGCACCATGACGCCTGTGACACTCTCTTTGCTTTGTTATTAGACAAACATGTGCTGTGGATTGAATGCAAAACGTCACTCATGTACTTGGATGGCACAGCCATATCTGAATGGAATGTCAGAAGTCATAATGCCAGCACAGCTACTTGACAAAGATCCAGCAAAGCTGAGCCACATGATGGCTGCCATGCCACTTTTGGTTTTCATCTCCACCTTTCACATACTTGGGGCACTTTTAATATTTGAACAATTTGAGGATATTGGATTGATGGAAAATTTCTTATGAATCATTTACGCCTTCTTCCAGGAATGCTGCTTCTAAGCTCACCCTGAACATACTATTCCCGCCCCCCACACTTTGAGGGAGATATCCTTATCTACTTGAAGGTCTTCCTTATGCCTTGGAGGTTGTGACACATAAAGAAGCCAGGGGTCTCTTAATGAGGCTATGAGACATTCTTGAAACATCTATCCCTGTACTTACACTGGAACAAGATATTCAAAACAAAGTAAAATTTAAAAGGTCAATAAAATTCAGTGGGCTAGAGGAATTGTCCACAGTTGAGATTACAAGGCTCTTCCCACTGTACACTAAGACAATTATGTGGCATACAACTCTGCCCTACATAGAGACATATTGATAAGTAAAGTATGGAGTGGAAAGATGATAAAAGTATGAGATGTTAGGTTCCCTCTTTTAGAAGTTAGCTCATGTAGAGCCACTATAATGACATATGACCAAGGAACAACAAAATGCCAGTACTAGACATATAAACAAATCCAATAAAGATATAAATGTGAACAATGATTGTATTATGTCAGAATTTGAATAATAACTACAGTAGCTTTAGCCTGAGGATTTTTCCTGGGCACTCTGACACTCTGACCACTAAGAGTTAATAATACATTGCTTGAGACATGGCAAAATGCCCAGGGTGATTGAAGATTTTGTTTTGGTCTAGTGTACTTGAAGCAACCAAAGCAACCAGCCTGAGCACACACTGTCATATGCCTCTAGATTCTCAAAAATTGGGTTATGGGGTTAATGAGTAAGAATGATAACTCTGTTTATTAATGATGTCAAAACTTGAGGGAAAATGATTGGAAATGATAACTCTGTTCTTCCATAGTTTATTAATAATGACTAAAAGATGAACAAAAGCAAGCGAAATACATGTCCAAAACCAAAAAAATGATATGATCTATGTTTTAGAACATCATGAATGTATCCCTGTTAACTAAATTCTGTATAAATAAACACTCTGGCTGCTAGTCAGTCAGGCTGCAAGATTCTCCCGCTCACCATGGCCTGGTTTACTTCCTTCTCCCACAGACTCCTTACACCCTATGCAGGACCCATCCACTACCATGGATGGCTCCTAGCACTTGGACACTGGAATCTTAGCTGGAGGTACTGTTTTAGGAGGTCATGGGGACTTTGGGGTAGGGGACAAAGCTGGTGGAGGGCTGTCACTAGGAATGACTCTCCATGCCTTTTAGCTCAGCCCATCTCTCACACAGCAGCAGTGTGATAATTAAAACCTACTACTGTAGACACTTCCTATTATATATACACATATATAAAAAAGAATTAAAAACAGAGTTACTATATAACATGGCAACAGTGCTTCTACTATCCCATCTCTGTGGGAAATTATTAACTTTTTCCCCAAAATCACTGATAAATGTCACAGTACCAGGAACAGTCTTTTGGAGTTGTTGGCCAGTGAGGCTATATAGATCCACAAATATTATAGGTTATTGCCAATGCTATTGGTTGCCCTCCAGAATGTGACAGTAAGACCCCATTACTGAAGACACCCCATGTTTGAATCATAGAACATGGAGATGTCAATCTGGGGCACACCTGGAAGCATCATCCCTACTGGCTAGCTTACATAGTGCCAAAAGTTCTATGAAGGCCAACAGAGGAGAGCAGTAATCATCAGTCTTACCAAGCTATGGATCTTGGGAGCTACAAATCAATGACTGGCCTGGCAAGACATACTGACTGGTAAAATTGTGGTTCAAACATTGTGAGAGTAACCAACTGTTTTATGATGGGATTTAAGGCTCACCCCACAAGATGAAACCTATACCTGCATCATTATTGGGCCAGAAATGGACATACTATTAAACCAGTTCCTAATGACTTATCATTATATCCATAGATATGTGTATCTCTCAACTCTTACCAGAGAAGCTTGAGCAGCTGTGGGTCTCTGTGTTAGCCTATTTATAGCAGATGGTGATTAACATAGAGATCCACAACTGATCAAGGTTCAGAGAACAAGAAAACGAAGACTTCTTAGTCCTGTTGGGATATCTATGTAATATACCTCCTCCCAAGGCTGAGGGCAATTATGGAAGAGGGGACAGAAAGACAGTAAGAGCCAGAGGAAGCAGATGAATATAAGGAAACAATGTCCCCAGGATACTACAGGCCAACTGCACTTATTAACTCACAGTGATCATGACCGTATGAACGGTATGCTTAAACCAGAACCAAAAGGAAGAAAAAAAAAAACAGTATGGAGAGGGAATGTGGACATCAAGTTCTACTCCTGGCTGAGAAGTTACTGGCAATTGATAGCTACTAGGAGAGGAACAGTTTTCTGTAAGGGTGCAGCTCCTTGTAAGTGGACCACACTCTATAGGAAAGCCACACATCCAAGAGTACATGGGCAGCACAAATTGAAATTGATGAGTGTTAAAGAAAAAAAAAAGACACAAAAGAAAAAAAAGAGTCACAAAATTTGGGGAGGGGGGAGGTAAGGAATAGGGGTGGGTAGATCTGGGATGAGTTGGGGAGAGGTGGATAAGGACAAAACATATTGTTCAAAGTTTTCAAAGAACTATTAGGAAAAATAAATAAACCAGTCTATGTCAACACCCTGGTTAGAGTCTCTGGGCATGAAGAGTAGACTTGTGAAGTAACCACATGGTGAAAACCCAGAGCACCAACAAAGGACACGTCAGAGTCAACCTATAAGCTTCATGAGTAGTGATGAGTGGTAGAGACCTGGTCCTCCTCTAAGACGACTGATTCCTTAGCAGCCTTTCCAGCTCCCTGTAACATTGTAAACTTTGGCAAAATATGAGAATCATTTATCAGTGATTTTGGGGGAAAAGTTAATAATTTCCCACAGAGATGGGAGACAGATCTATTTTCAAAGATCATCATTTACTGGATCTGGCTTAGGATCAGAAATCACACACATGTGGCCTTTAATGACATGGGAGTTGCATGTTGCAGTTCATATGAGATTCTGTCCCCCACAGCACCTTGTTGTCTTTGACTTTTCAAGTCACAGTGGCCAGTATGTGACACACATTCCATCCTCATAGCTCTGTTACCCACCTGCCGACACACTGCACACTTAACAGAAGCTAATTTTTGAAGAACAAGTCTATGACTAATGAGATTTAAATCAATCTGTAACTTGAAGAGTGAGGTCAACTCTATTTAAGTTGATGTTGATCTTGGCCAAAATAGTGCTGGTTGCTGTTTCTACTATTGCAAGTAATAATAATAAAAATAATGATAAAAACCCAGCATTCTCTTTTTTTTTAAATCTACTGTTTTTATTTCCTGACCTCGATCCTTCAGAGTAGATTATATTGAAGACAGTCAAGGCACTGTTATATCCTTCACAAACAATGGTAATTCTGCTTGGAGGAAGAAATGGGAAGCAGAGACAAAATGAGGTTCCTATTTTCATTTATCTTTTTAAAAGTAGGGGGAAGGGAAGAAGTTTCCTGATTCCCATAGTCAATGTGTATCTGTTGTTTATTTCTAAATGAAGATCTGGTTTTCTGCTTATTAATTATAAGAGTGGTTTTGTTTGGTTTTGTTTTATTTATTTTCCAAATGTGTGAAGTTGGCTTCTTCCCATGACTTCCAGGTGCACAGTGTTCTCTGTGCTTTGTTGGTGAGCATTAAGAAATGCATTCATTTCTGTCAGAAAAGGAGAGGTGTCAGAAGACACAGCTCCAGACTAAGGAAGGACAGGGGACCCTCTGCTCAAGGAAGACTGTTATTGATGGTCCTGAAGATAATAACCGCACAGAGACCCCAGTGTTTTGGGATTTAAAGGAGCAGATGATCAGTATTCATGTAAACCCTTCCTTCATAGTTACCTTCTCAATGTGCACAACTATTGCACCCTGAGAGAACCATGAAATCGTTTCAAATCTGTGCTTGACAGGGCGATGGGTAACGACTACTGTGTCACACTTACAGCCTGAACCATCACAAGACTCTGGTGTCTGCAGCAAAGATGTGAAGCGAAACAAGCACATCTGAGGAGAGCTGAGATCATGGCCAGTGTTTTCGATATACTAGGCTATCCTGTTTTAATTGCTGTCCATAGATACGATGACAGTAATCTTAATTTAAACCATCACAAAAAGCTTGACGTATTCAACACTAAATAGAACTAAGGAGCAAAGAGGGTAGTATTTGTAAAATCACTGCCATGCTGTAGCTCTTTAGAAAAGCTGTGATGATATATAGCACTGGTCAATGTTATTTTTAAAGGACTTATTTTACTTTTAATTATGTGCGTGGAGGGTTGGGTTTGGGGAAATCTGTGAGCGCAGGTGCCATGAGAGGCCAGAGGCTTCAAGATCCTGGAGCTGGAGTTACAGTTGTGGCTGAGAGCTACTGGACCAGTGCTGGTTACAAAACTTGGTCTTCTGCAAGCACAGTACACACTCTTCACTGTTAAGTTATCTCCCAGCCCCGTAAGTGTTCATTTCAACAGCTATGAATCCAAATGATAAGATATATGATTAAAGAGCCTTATACAAAACTAACATAAGAAAGTCAGGGCTAACAAAATTTTCCCTTTAAAAACACGTGTTGAGTGGAAACCCTGCTTCACCAGACTCCACAGCCTTCCCTTGCATATGTTACCCAGCTGTATTATTGGACATTAGAGCTTAGACAAACGTAACTTTGTTTCAGAATTTAGAGGAACTCCTTCTTGATTTGTATAACTGTGCTTCTTCTCCTCCTTTTTCTTTCAGTGTGGGAATGGAGAATTTCCGTTCCTGATTCTTTTCAGAGTATTTAGAGCCCTGTCGCTGTGGGATACTGACATGTGGGCGTCACCTCTCCACTCACCTCTTACAATCAGCTGACTCTGGTGTTCTACTGCTGCGGCCTCATTCCGGGCGATGCAGGTGTAATTCCCATTGTGCATCAGGGAGAGGTTGGAGATCCTCAGGGAGCTGGTGAAGTCAATGTTGTCAATGGTCACCCCGAGGCTTGCCGGGATCGGCCGGCCATCCTTCTGCCAGGTGATGGTGATGGGTAAGTCCCCTGAGACCACCACACATGGGATGAAGACCCTCTGCCCAATGGAGAATCTTGGGAACTCAAAAGGTTGAATGAAAGGTGGAACTAGGAAGACAAAAGTAACAGAGGGAAGACAATAATAAGTGGCTGGTACTTCACTCTATCTTAAGCCATTTCCCAAAGAGTGTGCAGTGACCCATGGGTACAGCCCAGGAGTCTATGAGCTACAGAACGCTGGCAAGAGGACCTTTGTCACTCAGATTTCCTCAGCATGCTGAATGCACAGCAGAGCTCATTCATCATTCAACAAATATGATTCATCTAATTTCACTCAATACAGCTTTAAACAGAGAATTTATTTTTGGCTGGCAACGTTTGAACTGTTCTGCCGTGTGAAGACCTTAAGAGTGCTCTGGGCCTGGTGTGTCTGTTTTTACACATGGTGTGTGACAGAGGCTCTTGCTCTCCTGCTTTGCTACACTGGCACTGCAGGGCAAGCAGGATCGTGGGGTCCAGTGTCAGCACTCAAGCTCATTTCCATGTCTAACTAATAACAACCACACGTTGCAGCTACTTATCTTAGGTAGTTTGGGTGTTCCTCACCCCTTAATCTCACATGTTCCGTATATAGCATTTTAATTTATGAACGGACCCATGGCAAGGTGCTTGTGTTGTTGGAATGTGTTGTGCTGTCAGTCTGTCCACTCAGGGACCCAGCGAAACCATCCAGACGGTTCTTTCTTATTTTAATTCCTCCATAAACTGTTTGTCTTCTTGCCTCAAGACCATGCTTCCTTATCACCTTCTTTGATGACCTAAGAGACTCTTAGTCAAAGTAGAGCCAAAGGAACCAGGTTTGAACCCTAGGAATGGGCAGTTTATTAATATACTGTCCATAACCTCCCTGCAGGTGAGGAAATGGAGCCTCCAGCAAGGTGCTTTGCACTTCAATTTGGAATCAGTTGGTCTTTTCAGGAGGGCTCAAGCCATCTCCATCTGGCTGAGATTGGAGCCTGTATCACTAGCCATTATTGTATTTTTTGTATGCACTTTTTTTAAGTAAAAAGAAACTTTTTTTTTTTTAAATATGAAGGCTTGGAAATAACATATGATACAAACTAAGCTTCTAAAGCTCAAAATGACTTGTGGTAAAAAGACACTATGCCAGATGAATTGACAGAAGGGGAATCAAACAGCAATCTGGTATCCATAGGGTCTGTTTATTAACCCACTATAGATTTAGTTCTATCATCAACTCAAGGGAGATGTAAGGGACACAGCTGAGAAGTCTAAGCAGAGAACCAGGTATTCAATCATTCATTCATTTAAAGAAATGTTCAGTAGGCACCTGGCACGTGCTTGGCCCCCACTGTATGCGATAAGCCTAGGAATAAACATAGTGTGTGCAGTATTCAGGAAGACATAGGCAGCAGATAGCAACACAGCGGGGTCATGGCTACTTGGGGACTTGACATTATTACTGATGCTGCTACATTCTCTCAGAAGCAGCTGCCAGAACTGCACACACGGCCCAGAGCTAGAGGGTCTACTCTTTAGGAGGCTTGAGTTTCATCTTAACTAGCTTGAGTTTCATCTTAACTAGAGAAATGTAGAAACAAAAACAGTTGAAGGTACCAGTAAGCACAGCCAATGTCCAAAGCATTGGTTTCTCAATGTCGGTTCACAGCTTTGGGGCTACAAAGAGCTGACCTGATGCTAACAGGCAGGGCCTCAGGAGGATGTGCTCTGGGGTGCTATAGACAGGAATGGGCAGGTGAGAGGTGATGATTCACAGCCTCTGCAGGCTGGGAAAAATATCAACAGGCAAGGACATTTGTATTTCTTTACATCTTTACATCTTCTTTACTATGTGTTCAGACAGTATTGACAGTGAGTGGATTTTAATGCTTTGTATTATAGAGGATTGCACTGTTTATGCTTGGTTTCTTACACACAGAACCCCTGTGGTGGTCATACTTAGACAAACACTGGCCCTTACTGCTGGCTTGGCACATGCCCTCAGAATAGCAGATCAGTTCTCTAAGACAAGAGCTTTGGAACTGGCCTGAATAGTTGCCCATCTAGCTGTGCTATTTAAGATCTCCATTTAACCAATCTCTGGGCCTTGGTTTTCCTATCTATGAAATGGCAACCAAAGCCTCAAGTCCTTAATCAGTCATCATAGCGATTCAATAGCCTGAGGCAGCATCTAAGTGAAGTTTTAAGTGTTTGATTCAGTTCATGTGCCCTTAGGAGGAGAACAACAAAAACACATTTAAAGAATTAAATTTCCCTAGGAGTGTTAATAGAAAGGAAAAGCATATATGTGTTTATTTTCTATCTACCATGACAAACATGGACAGTAAGGCGTGTGTGTGTGTGTGTGTGTGTGTGTGTGTGTGTGTGTGTGTGTGTTCTTATGAGAGCATGTATGCACATAGACAGGAGAGCAACCTATGCTATTGTTCCTCAGAAGCAGCTTTTCTGTTTTGCAACAGGGTCCCCCTTTGGTCTGGAGCGCATCAAATATGTCAGGCTGGTTGGCTAGAGAGTCCCATGGACCCTCCTGTCTCTACCTCCCTAGTGCTGGGATTAGAAGTGTGCATCACCATACTGGTCTGTTTCGTGTAGGTATCAGGGATTCAACTCATGCTCTTATGCTTATAAGATACGCACTTTCCTGAGACATCTTCACAGCCTAATGAAGGCCTTTTTATATAGCCATTTAATGACAAAACAAGTTTAGGGGGTAGAGTGCCAATAACTGTGAACTATAGCAATGATCCCTTACACAGGGAGAGTTTTAAGACAGAAGAAAGATACGTGCATTTTCCAACAGTAGAGAGAAAAAATTAGGTACAAAGGAAGCAGCATTTAAATCCACATAAAAACCAAGACAGGGACTAGGGAGATTACTCAGGGGGTAAGAGTACTTTCTGCACAAACGTGAAGATTCAAGTTCTAATCCCCGTTATCCTCGTAAACAGTCAGGCATGGCCTTGTACGCACTTGTAACCTCAGCGTTTTGTGTGTGTGTGTGTGTACGTGCATGTGCGTGTGCGTGTGCGTGTGTGTGTGTGTGTGTGTGATCACTAAGGCTCCCTGGCTGCCCATCTAGCTCCAGGTTCAGTGATGGAGACTCTATCTCAAGGGAATAAGATGGAAGATGGTGGTGTAAGATATCCAATGTCCTCCTCTGCCCTCCACATAGGTTTGTGTACCTACACATAGATGAACATATGCTACCTGCACACACACACATATACAAACACACACCCCAAAACTGAATGCTTTTCAAAAATCTGAAATACTTTATCTCATCAACACATGAAATTATAAGGGACACCATTACAGTTTCATAAGTAATTTCAGACATGGCTTGAAGCCACACTTCTAAAATGTAAGTCAAGGGGCATGCATTCAGCATACCAAGAAGCAAGACCACAGCTGGAGAGATGGCTCAGTGGTTAAGAGTAGTGGCTATTCTTGCTAGAGGTTCAGTTCCCAGCACCCACATGGTGGCTCAAAACCATCAGTAACTCCAGGTCCAGGGTTCTGATGCTTTTCTCTGACCTCCATGATTACCAAGCACAGATTGGAACATATACATACAAGGAAAAAAAACTCATACACAAAAAATAAATAATTATGTATCCCAGAAAACCAGTGCCAACAATCTCATTCATGCATGCCACTCAGACGACAATCCTCTGCTCTGAACACCTTATTTTAAACTACCATGACACCCGGTTACCCATCAATCACAACTTGATCTAACTAGATGCTGAGATACGAGGGGTCCTGACAAGGGCTCAGAGAAGAGCCACAGTGGGAGCTAAGGGGAGGTGAGAAGTCAGGCATGGGTCGGAGCACATGAGATGTCTGGAGTTGGGAGTGCTGTATTGGAACACACTGTCCCTGATTGTCGGTTTTTCTGTAAAAATCATAGACTACAATTGAGACTGAATTGGAAATCATGGCTAGTATATTTAAGAAGATAAGAAGTGATATTCAAAACATAGTGTCTTTATAGGAAAGTCCAAAATTGCTAACATGCACATTTGATTAAAGAAGCAGTGAGTCAGGGGAAAGTCCTTCCCCAGATGGCCTCAGTCAGGTTTGTTATCTGATACTGTGCTGATCACCTGCTTTATTAGAACAGACCACATCTTTAAAGCAGATTCAATGTCTGAGCCGATTAACTACCCACCTCACTTCACTGCCGCTACCCCTTGCTTCAGCTAGAGTTACATGTTCAATGACAAAATGGTTAACATTCTGTCAAGGGTCCAACATGCAGGTCTTGCATTGGTGAGGTATTAAAACTTAATTCCCAAATTGAACCAAGTAATAACAATATTGATAAAATAATCATTAATAATAATAATCATCATCATCACCATCATCATCCCACATCTCTTTTCATAACTTTTTGAAGATGCTGAACCGCATGATCAGCATACCCTGACTGTTCACCTAGTTCAGAACATCCTCTTAAATGAGGCAAAGCTCCCACATCCTGTTGACAGCAAAAGCTGGCAATATTACAGGAGTGGAGATTCTGAGTGTGATATGCACTGGGTTTTGACATAACCTTTCTGCAAGAAGTATGTAAATAACGGTTAAATGTCACCCATTACCAGGTTTGTGTATTTGGGAAGGTGGGGGCTGAGAGCCTTTCGTGACTGCAAATGCCAGCTTCCACTCTTATTCCTTCCAAACTCATATGAGGGGTGTTAAATCAAGTTGATCCATTTCTGTTTTCACCTCCAACAATAAAAACTGTATTCTGTTTAAAAAAAAAAAGAGTCTGGCACATTAATAAAAAATCATGGGTTGAGTGCAGGTCAGTCTTTGATAATTAGAAATGAATGCTATCTCAAATCAGAGTTTGGGGAGTGGGGTGGAAGGTGGGCATGCTCACGCTTGTGAACATGTGTGAGGCCAAATATTGATATTGGGATGACTTTGTTTGGTGGCTTCTCTACATTAATTTTTGAGACAGGGTCTCTCAGTAAACCAAAGACTTAGCATTTTGGCACCAAGTCCTGACATCCCCCTGTCTCTCTTACCCCAGACACAAGGGTTACAGGTGCTGGCCCTAACACCCATCATTCTATGGTGCTGAGATCTGAACTAAGTGCACAAAGACCTTTGCCTTTTAAATCTTCTAGGACACAGAACACCTCTTTTCTCAGTCCTTTTCTTCCTACTTTCTTTGCCTGTTTTATACACTGTTGTTTCTTCTTTTTCTTCAGGACATTTTCTATTTTATTTGTGGGGGGGCATATGTACACATATGTTTGTGTATGTGTACACATATGTGGTAACCAAAGTACATGTATGTGTGAAGAAGTATCTTCTTCAATCATTCTCCATTTTAATTCTTTTGAGACAGCATCATTAAACCTGGAGCTATCTAGACAGGCTAGTTGGCAAGCCCCAGGGTTTTTTCCATCTCTGCCTCCTCAGTTCTGAGATTACAGGTGTGTGCTTCTATGCCAAGTTTCGAAGGTCTGATCTCAGGTCCTTATTCTTGTGTGGCAGTCACTTTGTCAAATGTATCATTTCTTTAGCACACTACCCTGCCCTTTAACAAACCATCTCCTTTTGGGAGAACTGCATCTTCCAAAATCACCCCTCTCTTCAATGTCTATACATTGTAGGAAGGCAATTCCTGTGAACGCTTTATCAGAGTTCAGTCCCAATGACACACCACTTGATTGGTCAGATCCTCATGAGACCTGCTCAGGACTTGCCCAGACACCTCACTGGCCACTGGCCATGCGTGTGCAACTACATCTCCAACACAGCAAATATCATGAAGCTGCTGACCTGCTGGGCTTGAGGCCAAGCGCACTAGCCCCAGGCTGCTCACACAGAGACTTGGCAGGCTTTAAATCTCCCTGCCTGTAGAATATGGACTCAGCAGACCATAGTACATAGGATACAGCTAAGCCCTCCACTCACACTTCAGGAACCTGTGGTTTAAAGACTACTGTGAAATGCATGGTGTTTATGGCTCATGTGACTACTGATTTATATAGAAGCACCCAGAACAGCAGGAGGTAGACCAGTGTTCTTTTTATTTCCCACATCTTCTGGAATAAAAACCTTACACATTTTAATTGCATAATGATTTTTTTTGAAGAAAGCCCTTAATGATGATGGCAGACAAGATTTTATACTCCAAGTAGTAGATCATGTTGAAGTCCTTAAGAATGACTTAAAATAGAGAATGAGACTCATATGTTTGAGACGTCACAGTCAAGACATAAATAGGAACAGGCATGTAGGGCATCTAATTCCTGGTTCTTCCCATCCATGGGGGAAATGGTGGCAACAGATGGCCTCACTCACATGGAATTCACTCCCCTGACCTCTGACCAGCCACCAGCGTGGGCTCGCAGTGAATGAGGCTGTGGGTGGGGTCTGCACCTGCTCCAGGAGAAGGGTATCAGTCCTAGATTTAGGATATGACATGAAAACAGAAGAATGTTGCCCCTAAAAGAACTTAGAGGTCAGACTGAAGCACATTCACAAAAGCTTGGCTCTGTGTTTGGCCTCTCACTCTGAGCTGCCCCTGGGCTTCAGGATGAACTGATATTAAATGACACTCTGATGTTGACCTAGAAAAATAAACAAGGACAGTGAGAGCCAGCAGGGCATCCTGAAGTTCTGCCTGCTGTGGGAAAGGCTGGGGAAGGACGAAGCATCCTGAAGCATGGTAGTGAAGGCCCCTCGGGATTGAGCTGCAGGATTTCCTCAACATTGAATCTTGGCACACTTTCAACAGTCCAAATCATGTAAAGCATAAGATGTTAAAAATGCCTGCTTTCCTTAGAGGTATTTGTGATGTAATTAAGTAGGATTTGGGGGTATATTTGAAGAAATTTTGGGGTATATTTAAATTCTTTGAGGCTTGCTCAAATGAGAAACACACCACTCTAAAAGCTGTTTTCCTGGAGAATCTGCCTACGAGAGGATGCTATATACAAAAGAGAACATATATACTTCGTTAGTAACTACCAGGCACGTCTGCAGTGCTGTGGAGGCTGCAGCCTTCCACCTTGGCTGTTTTACCTACCTCGTACTATGACTGGGAAACAATTACCATACGAGCAATCTCTCCTTCAGCCTGACCCTTCTACACCTGAGCAAACAATGTCTTGCTACCCTTCTTAGGAACGGAAAAGGAGGAAAAGATGCTGGGAGGCAGACACAACTTTGAACTGCTGGAGACTGTTTCTCATTACCTTAGAAGAAAAAAAATGACCTGTGTTACTGTGCTTCTTTGGCTACTTTTACTTAGCTTCTCTGAGTTCAGTAGGAACTGAACTACAACCTTTCTCTGTAATGTTTGTAATAAATCAGTGTTTAAATGGCTAACCCTGTTACGAAGACTGATGTCAGTTAGCGCTCAAGCTGGAGCCTGTTTTGAGCTACTAGACAGGGGAAGAACTAGAAAGCCTTCAGCAGGATGTGTGCAGCAGAAGGTCTGGAAAGTAGCATTTCTCCCCCACTTCCCTTAAAAGGCTCCAAGAATTAATGGGAGAAAAATATTTAAAATGTTTTAGAAATTTTTATAAGTCCTTAAGGCACACAGTAGGACTGTAATAAGGAGAAAGGGAACTGTTCGATTTTTTTTTTTTTTTTTTTAGCATGAAAGATGCAAGTGAGATGTGAAGGCTGACAAAAGTGTGGGCTCTGCAGGTTTAAGACAGATGTGCTCAGAGGACGGGCAGCTCCATCTTTCAAAGCAATCCCAAGATGCACGGCAAGAAAAATGGGATGCCTAGAGTACTGTCACCCAGATGCCCCAGGGGAGCTACAGGGAGCATGAATGACTCCCAAAGCAACCTCTCACTTGTGGAAACTTAGACCATGAGAACAAATCCTCATCCTTGTGTAGTAAAGTCAGCAGAATCACCGTGGGCGGGGAGGAAGCCTTGCTTCCTTCTAACACTGCGTCACTGTTCTGATTCAGCGGTGTTAACCTGCACCGTCGCTGTGGTACGAGACACCACCTGATCCTCATAGTACAGGGGAAAGAAAACTCCATCATAGTTTACTCATTTACACAGGAAAGTCCTGTCTGACGGGCTGGAAAGAGGCTTTCATTTGTTTAGATGTACTTCCTGTGTGTGTTGGTCTGGGTATGTGTTTGTGCATGCAAGTGTGAAGGACAGCCTCGGATGTCATTCCCTGTTTGTTGATCTAGAGTCTCTCATTGGTTAGGCCAGCCTGGGTGGCCACTGAGCCTCAGGAATCTGTAATCCCTAGCTAGGATGACAGCCCATGCCACCATACCCAGCTCTTATTGTTTTATTTTTATTTTTTTGTTTGCTGTTGTTGTTTTCGTGGGGTTGGGGAATGGAGAACAAATCCTCATGCTTGAAAGGTAAGCTATTTCCTAACTGAGCTTTCTCCCAACCCCTAGGGGGACTTCTGATGCACACATACAAAATAAACACCTAGTGAAACTATGAAAATAGAAGATATTCATAGTCAACCTTGGTAATGGAAGAGAAAACCAAATGAAAGCACAGTATTTACACCAGCTCTGTCTCCAGCAACCGAAAAGGCAGCTGAGAGCAGTCCTGGCTGTGATACAGGGAAAGGCTCTCTCTCACATGGTGGGAATCTTGGAGACTGATTAAAACCAGCTAAACTCTGTGACCTATGAATTCTACTTCTGTTCATAATTTCTGTGGACACTGCACAAGACATACAGGATTCCCATGCTAGCATAGACTCCAGAGAGCTGGGACCATGGGGACCTGATTAGTTTCTGCATTTTTAGTGTATGTATTTGCCTGTGAGTGTGAGTAAAGGCACAGAATTTTGTTTAAAATAAACATTTCCTACATTTAAGTGTGTGTGTGTGTGTGTGTGTGTGTGTGTGTATGAAGAGTGATACCAATGTTACTGGAATTTTTAAAGACAAGTTAAAAGAAAACAAGATAGGCTTTGTCTGGACAGATGGCATCAGCGTGGCCCCCACACAAAGTTGACAAAAACCAAACAAAAATCCCAATGGGCAGCACTGTCAGGGACTTTGTTCATGAGTTCCAAACCATGGCTCCACAGCTGGCTATGCCTTCCAACAAAGAGGCCCATCTTTCATGATGGAGGTGTTCCTCTCCTGTTCCTCTGAGACATCAGTAAATGCCCAGAGGGCTGTGTTTCTTTGAGTGTGTTCTCAAAAAGGAAAAGAGATGCTGAGCTCTGAGCACACAACACAGTTGATCAATGTGGTGTTAGAGATGACTTCTCAGGAATGCATAGGCTCCCTGTTTCATATAAGGACTTTGTTGATTTCCATGGACAGAGGGGAGAGCTGCTGAGGACTGCCCTGCATAGGAGAACTGGTCCTGGAAGAAGGGGAGGTTATATCCAGCAGGGGGAAGCATTATTGATATGCATGTCCATGTAGAAAGAGAGAGAGAGGACCTGGGGTGCAGCAGGCTGAGCCTAGAAGTCCCAGGGTGCAACCTGCAGCATGAGAGGCATCATGCGAGGCTGGACTCCATCAATCCCAAGTTCATCAACCCCTCAAAGAGTCTATTATGATATCTTGGTGTATGTATGTAAGCACATACTATATATAGTACTTATGTTTATTGACATATGAATGCAATGTATACATGTATATTGGTATATTTTACCTCATGTGTTTTATTAGCACATTAATATATCTTCCTATTTACAACTAAAAATAATATGAATATTATTGGCCCACATTCATACATAAACTACATATTTTCAATTGAACTTATATACTGGTATAATTTATTTATATTATATTAATTCTCTCTATATATAGACAATCATACTGCATGATTTTGAATAATTGAAAGTTTTTTTTTATTCTGATTTGAAATATCATTATCAGGGACTGGAGAGATGGTTCAGTTGCCAAAAGTACCTATTGTTCATGAGGACCTGAGTTCAGTTCCTACCACCTATGACATGTGGCTCACAGCCACCTGTAACCCTAGCTCCAGGGGATCTGAGGCCTCAGCTTTAGCTGGCACCCATACTCAAATCTGCACATGGACACAAGCACACACATACACAAACACACACACACTCACACAGAGGCATGCACACATACATGTACACAGATAGACATACAGACACAATTAAGAGTAAAATAAATCTTCAAAAACAAGAAAATAATATATCTTTACCAGAACACGATGATCAGTACTACCTGAAGGTTTTTTTAGTGTGTATGCCTACATGAGCATAGGCATTTGCATACATGTGATGTATGCACAGATATATGCATACATGTGCATATTTGCAGAAATTAATTATGACTTTTACAAAGAAAACATATTTTTACTCATTTCATTTCTTCCTGTCTCATCACTAATTGCTTCTACAAATCTCCCATGTTCAGCAAGCATACCAAATATTGGAAAACCCTTCTACATCGAAGAATTTCCACTAAATCAAAGAACTGGATGTTTTGACATGACAGTGAATTGTACATGTGGTCTCCTTTGCTTTTATCCAAGGGAAAGCACTTGGAGCCAATTTTAATGAAACATTCAATCAAGTGTTTCCTTGAAAGACACCTGCTTTCTCTTCTAGAGGGGGAGAGTCCTAAGTAAAGCAGCCTCCGGGAGGAAGGCTTGTGAGCAGAGATGTGTAAGCTGCATTCCAAGCTCAGCTCTGACACCCTACACTGACCAAGACAGGTCAGTGATGGATGCTCTGAGCAGACCTCCACGGGAGCTGAAGAACTAGCCCCATTCGCTCCAACACGTGGGATCCTTCCCCGAGGAGCTGGAGAGAGGGATCTTGACAATCCCATCCTGTCAGCCATCTTAGACCCCACTGCAGTACTGATTTAAAGGCAAATCTAAACCCCAGCTTGTAACACTACGTTACCACAGGTCACACACTTGAATTGTTGTTTCTTCTGTATTCATTACTATGTATTCCCTAAGTATCTGTTGGAAAATCATTGTAAACACTTAACAGATATTATTTTTTGGCCACATACAAATGATCTCTGCCAAGAGGACTGAAAGAGAAAATAACCTGAAAATGCTGTGCTTTCTGTGAAAGATACGAGAGTGTCTCTAGCAACTGGAGAGAAAGCAGACTCTATCTAAAGGGCAGAAGAATGTGACAGCCATTAAGAGAAGAGTTTCAGGCCAACAAAGCCGAGTCTGGACACTTGTAGCAATTGATGATGGTCAGGGTAGGACAGCAATGAGCAACTGTCAGAGACCTTGAGGGCCACCTGCCTAGGGTGTTTCTGTAGGCCTGGGCCGCACGACCACAGTTGTCAGAAGGTCTGGAGAAATGACATCATTAGAAGGTGGCATCCCAGCTGCTCACAGAGGGATGGAACTTGCAGACCCACTCTCAGCAACATCTCATTAGGCAGCCCAGGCTAGCCTTGACCTCTACATCCTGCTGCTCTTGTCTCCTGAGTGTTGTGACTGTCAGAATTTGCTACCATGCCAGGCTCAGCACTGTTGTTGGTGGTGACAATGAGTGTGTGTGTGTGTGTGTGTGTGTGTGTGTCTGTCTGTCTGTCTGTCTGTCTGTCTGTCTATGTGCTCATGTGCATTCATGAGGAGACTGTATCATTCTCTACCTTATCCCCTGGAGGCAACGTCCCTCAGCAAACTGGAGCTATGTGGACACACAGCAAGCCCCAGGGATCCATCCTCCTGTCTCCGTCCTACAACACGAGGGTCATATTACTGGTGTGTGCACGCATGCCCAGATACTGAGGTGGGTGCTGGGGATTCAAACTCAGGTCCTCATGAGTGCACAGCAAATACTTTTACACGCTGATCTAGCTATCCACTACTTACATCTCCACTTTAATTTTCTCCCTGTTGTCATCTTAGATTTGGTCCTCACACTGTTTTCACCCTAGTTTCTGTCGTGATTGATTTGAAATGGTCTCATTCTATAAACCAGGCTGGCCTTTGACTCCCATCCTGATCCTGCCTCAGCCAGGCTCTACGTTCTGAGAAAATATCATTCTCAGCTTTTATGGCAGCTTCTTCACAGGCTTTGTAGCCCTTTGCTCCAACCTTGACTCCTCGGGTGGCATGAGCAACTACTGAAAGTCCCAACAAGGGTGTGCTGGAGTTGACAGCCTTCACCACACTACCAGACACCTCCTCTCCTTTCTCCCGACTCTCTGATCATGCTTCAACTCCGTGACAGAGGCACTGTGAGCATTAATTAAGATGACACATAGGGAAGTGTTTTGTAAACTATGAAGTTTTATATCAATATAAATAGAAGGTGACACTTATTTTTTTTTTTATCTAGCAGCCAATTAACTTTCTTGGCACTGTTGGTCTACAGCAATTAGAACACTCAGTTAGGCAGCGTTTGAGTTCAGGGAGGCACTGACTGGGGAGAGAAAATGCTTTGAGATATGTTACATGAAACACTGCATGAGATGAAATGAAGGGAGGGTCCTGACTTTCCCTTCTGCCTGTGCATTGGGAGTCAGCACAGCCATACCGCCAAGTGTGTTGAACATATTTCAGAACTGCTTAGCCTCAGCCACGATCAATAATTAACAGATTGAATCATCAGTTGTTGAAGGATTTTCCTCCCAAATGTCCAGACATATGCAACAAAATAAACTGAAGGGCCATGACTATTATTTTTAAAAAGATATGCTGAAAAATATTATTTTCTCCTAATATCATCTAAATACACATGCACTGACACATTCCCCAAGGAAATCGACAGAGGTGTGTGTGTGTGTGTGTGTGTGTGTGTGTGTGTGTGTGTGTAAGAGAGTGTGTTTGTGTATATGAGTGAATCTGTGTGTGTATGTCTCAATGTCTTTGTGCATATGTTTATGTGTCTGTCTCTGTGTCTTCGTGTGTATGTATTTCTGTCTGTATGTCTGTGTGTCTTTGTATATCTGTCTGTGTGTTTATCTGTGTGTATGTCTGTATGTGTGTCTGCATGTGTTTGTATGTATGACTATATGTATGTTTGTGTTTCTGTGTGCTTGTGTGCATGTGTCTGTGTGTATGCTTGTATGTATATATGTTTGTATGTTCATGTGTGTGCACAGGTACATGTGTGCATGTATGTAAAAGACAGAGGATAACCTTGGTTATTTTCCCTCAGGTAATATCCACATTGTTTTCTTTTGAGACAGGGTCTCTCAGCACCCTGGATCTAGATGAGCAGACTAGAATGAATGGCCAGTGAACACCAGGTATCTCCTTATCTCTACCTTCTGTTTGAGGATAACAAGTATGTGTCACCACACCTGATTGTTTCTTATTAATTCTCTGAGATTTGTACCATGTGTTTTGATTATATTTGCCCTTCCCCAACTCCTGCTGATTTTCCACTAGTCTCTAAACACCCAACTCTGTGCTCTGCTTTCTAAAAATATCCATCAGCTCCAATTTGTGCTGCCCATATATTCTTGGATGTATGGTCTTCCATTGGGCCACCGTAAACTTGCCAGAGGTTGCAATCTTAAAACTCTCTCAGTAGCTATCAATAGGCAATAGCTCTTCAGCCAATGGTGGGATTGTTGTGCCCCTCATGCTGGTGTTGGGTCGGGCTTGAGCTTGCTCAGGTCAACAGTGATAAACAGCTGGCGGAAGTCTACTGGTGCAAGAGTGGCGCAACATCGCAGGAGCACCCAGCACCTTATCTTTGAGTTCTGAGGTTCCAAACTCAGGTCCTTGTGCCTGCCAGGGAAGCACCACACTGACAGTTGTCTCCCCTGTCCGGGCAGCAGCTTGTGAAGCTTCATACTTACTCTTCTGGAATAATTCAATAAAGCACTAGCCATGCACTCAAGGGGAGGGTAACAGGGCCGATTTATACAAATAAGATAGCAAGAGTGTCTTCAGGCAAAGAGAACATTCATCTTTTTCACCAACCGAGCAGACTCTTCAGCTTCCTTACCCTTAAATCTCATAGCTGAAGGTAGGAAGAGCTGTTTGTTTTAAAAATGTCTTCATGGACAACAATCTCACTTAATATGTATGTTGCATTTCAAAAATGCTTTAAATGCAAATTTAGATGCACAGAAGTCAATTTGGTTGGGCCTTCCCAGACCCAGAGTAAAAGCTAAAATTGTTAACTGTTCATAACTGTTACCTGTATGAGCAATTAGAAGTCACTTCCAACAAGAAATGCCACAGGTACCTTCCTTCAACCAATAACAACTACAGACATCTTGCTAGAGTATATACATGTGAATACAGCCCAAACCATAGAAAGCCCTTAGCTATCATATCAGCATCCAGAAGATTCTCCTTTATGTCAAGTCCTACACAGGCTTACAGAAGGTTGCCCCATCCACTCAGCCTTCCATTTCCTATTTCAGTGTCTAAAATTTTATTTGTCTATCAGGTGTGACCAAACCTTTGAATATTGCAACATGACATTGTCATCTTGACATTTTACACTTGAAGACCACATAATCAAGCACCAAATATATCTTTAAAAAAACTTATAACATTTTAAGTATGATTTTTTTGCATGGGATGCATTCATTCATAGCTCTTCTAGGCTGTGTTAAGTTACATGTGACCTGAATGCTGGACACAGAAAAGGTAAAATCAGATAAAAGCCATGTGAGATACCCTTCTGCATCAGCTGATAGCCAGAGGTGTCAATGTCTGCGGTGACCTGCACACAAACAATCTGCATGCAGTACCCATCTGCTTCAGCTGCCAACAGGACACAGCCCAGAGTTACCTGGGAGGGAGCCCTCCACTGAGTGCAGAGCCATGCCTTGTTTGTAGTGCTTTGACCACCTGTCCCTCTCTTCTCATCATCCCATAACCAGGATCACATTGGCCTGTGGGGATGTCTGTAGGGGATTACTTTGATTAATTGATGTAGGAGGGCTCAGCCACTGTGGGTGGCCCCAGGCTGCATAAGAAAGATAGCTAAGCAGGAGCCTTTGCACAGTGTTCTTCCATGATCTGCTTCAAGTTCATGCCTGAGTATCTGCCCTGACTTCTCTCAGTGCTGGACTGTGACCTGAAAGTGTAAGTCAAATGAACCCTTTCCTCCCCTGAGTTGCTTTTGGTCAGAGCATGTCACCATAGCAACAGAAAGGAAACTAGAGCACCATCAACAGAATCCATAAGTTTCCAGCATGTTTTTACAATACCAGCCTCCTGATAAACTCACTGTTCAAACTCAGTTGTTGGTGGAACATGCTATTCTCATGCTGTGGGGTCTGTGGGGTGACTTAATCTACCTTCTAGAAGGCATTCATTCATCAGAGACAGGTCAGGGATGGCTCTTATGTACATGTGGCTATCATGGGTCAAATACACACTGTTTGGTTTGGACACAACACACATCAGAGGGGTTTCTGACTGTCTGCATAACTGTTATGGGATGTCTTTCTGTATGCTGTGAATATGTGTTGCTCTGATTAGTTGATGAATAAAGCTGCTATGGCAGGGCAGGATGAGATTAGACATTACGTTCAAACTGAAGACAGAGATGAAGAAGGGTGGAGTCAGGAGAGATGTTCTGCTCAAGAAGCAACAAGATGCCAACAGACCGGTAATGCCACTGCTGCGTGGCAACATATAGATGAATAGAAATGGGTTGAGTTAAGTTATAAGAGGATATCTAGCAAGAAGCCTGACCCATAGGCCATACAGTTTGTAAGTAATATAAGCCTCTGTGTGTTTACTTGGGACCAAGTGGTTGTGGGACCAGGCAGGACACAGGAAAACTTCTGACTACAAATGGCACCCAGATGTGGTAGCAAGAGTTTCCACCTAAAACCCGAGAGAGCTTAAGAAGTAGTTATAAATGCAGCTGAGAGCACCTTCCTAGTTCATGTCACTCATGGCAGGCTGCTGTACAGAGATGTGTCCCCTGGCCAAGGCAGGCTTCAGCAGCAATGTGGTGGATTCTTGAGAGGTCTCTGATGAGCCTGGGCCACAATACAAAGAAGCTTCTCCCAGGTGCTGCCTGCAGGCTTGGGAGGACAGCCACTGGCTTAAAAACACAGGCACACTATTTAATACTGCTTTCCAGAACTGGGGAGGTAAGCATCACTCATGGTGCCGTGACCATGTTGAAAAGCCAAATGGGGTGGAGTCAACAGCTAAAATTGCTGCACAGCTTAGCAGTTTAAGATCTCTCCTGGCCAGAAAAGGAGTATAGATACACAATAAGACAGATTCAGATGGAATAAAACTACAAATGGTTTACAGGGTGTGTATAAGGTACATAGGCTTGAGAGAGAGAAGAGAAAGGATATTGATAGTCATAAAAATAAAATAAAGTCTTAAAAATAAAATAATATATAAAAAATAAGTTACATAAAGATGGAAATCACAGAGAGAGAGAGTCTGGTTGTGTTGTCTTTGGGATTTTTAACTGCAGAAAGACATTTGATTGTAGGGGCTACTAAGTTAAACCAATATGTATCTCTTAAAGTTACCTTCACTTCAAAATTTGTGTCTAAGGACATATTGCTTTGGAAAAGAGGTTCTGCTTTTGTTTCCACAGAAGATGAGAATCTGTGGATTGCTTCCAAGCAAATATGGTCTGATCAACCAAGACCCCCTGAAAGGTCTCCCATGATAGCCATGGCCCAGGTGATCCAACATCCAAAACAGCTTCAAGGCAATTGGTTGAGATGATATAGTCTCACAGAATACTACAGCCAAGATTTATGAATAATTCTTAATTTTCTCAGGATCCTCATAAGATTACCAGCACCTCCAATCAGCAGGAAGTAGTATGAGATGCTATGCCCAAATTTCCAAAATATTGTTTATGAATATTTTTATTTAAAGTAGGTTGATTATAAATGAAATCTCTTTCTAAAGAAGAAAAAGGGATATAGATATGATAAAATAAAAGGGCAGATTATTGAATCTACTTTTAAAGAGCAACAACTTGTTTTAAATGCTTTACATTGCTATGGATTTTATTTATTGATACAAATTTTTTTTCAATAATGATAAGATATATGTTTATTTTATATGGATCAAGGACAAGAAATCATGCAAAATAAACATTACTCCAGGGACATTTTCTTATCTTCCCACTTAATCCTGTATCAGCTGCTTTTTACCTCTGGTTAGTGAAGCAGAGAAATGAGTATTTGAATTCTATTACTGATTCTTGAGCACATGTACAGGTTAATCTGTTAAGTTGGTCTAGCCAATAGTCAGTTTAGTGCTCACATGTGGGTGGCTCAGGATGCAGAGGGTGTGGGATGGCACTCTGCTACTTTTCTTTTTCGTCTTTTAGTCCATATTGATACAAATTTAAAGTTAATTTTGTTATACTATATATTTCTATTTTTGTTTAAGGTATTATGTTTATGAAACTCATTTAAAACTGTAATATATAATTAAATACAGAATAATTAGTCATTTATGATAATCAAACTTATTGTCATGTTAGTTAAGTTTTTAGGCATTCAAAGATATATTTGAATTAGATAGATAATATTCAAACACTTCAAAGACCTACAGAATATGGCATTTAAAATGTTTTAAGAACTTAGACTTTTCTGGACAAAGACACACATCTGTTCCTGACAGCACCAATTACTTCAAAGAAGATGATGGGCATCAAGAAACCCTTTAATGGAGCTTGCTTTCTTTGTAGCAAAATTTAGCCACTGGGCAAAAAAGTGCCCATGCCTTGACTGCTTGACAGGATGTTGTATAAACTGGACATACAGGACCAATAGGAATGATGACTGAATTTTGCCAAAACAAGGTGAGATGGTCCTTCAAGTTCCTGCTTTGCAGAGGAGACTGCCAGACATTCTACAGGACACAGGGAAAAGTGACTGAGAGACTACAGACTGAAGATAGATGCCCTAACACTGCAGAGGAACTTTGGGTGACTGTCCAGGTAGCCAGCTGTCTTTGTCACTTCAAGAATTATGGAAGTTGCTTGCAATGTACCTCCTATTTACTCAAGTAATATTATATCCTCCTGGAGTCTTTGAAGTAGTTGAAGATTAGTTATAATTTTCTGTCTATGATAAAAGATAAATTAGATATGAAACTTTAGACTCACAAATATAGAATTGATAATCGAATATTTTCTTTAAATTTGCCAAATACAAATAGACTAGATATTGTAACTGTAATTCTTGCTTGATAACTGTTCTATTATATGTAATTTTACTATGTTAAAGTTAAAAACCTTCCTTTTTGATTAGACAGAAAAGGGAAAGTACTGTGGGATGTCTTTCTGTATGCTGTGAATATGTGTTCCTCTGATTGGTTGATAAATAAAGCTTCATTGGCCTGTGGCAGGGCAGAATAAGTTTAGGTGGTACATTCAAACTAAAGATGGAGAGGAAGAAGGGTGGAGTCAGGGGGATGCCAGCCTGCCATCTGAAGGTGCAACAAGATGCCAGCAGACCATGTGGCAACATATAGAGTTGAGTTAAGTTATAAGAGCCAGCTAGCAAGAAGCCTGACCCACAGGCCATACAGTTTGTAACTTATATAATATAAGCCTCTGGGTGTTTACTTGGGACCCAGTGGCTGCAGTACTGGACAGGACACAGGAAAACTTCCAACTGCACAGAGCCATGGTTTGATTGTGGTGCTTTGGCCCTCTTATCCCTTCCCTTTCATCATCTTGTAACCATGACTCCCACTTGGCTTCTACTGCCTGGGTGGGTTTTCTGTATACTCAGGGTTGGTTTATTATATGGATGATCCTCAACCACTGAGTACTGTTGTGGGATAATCCTTTTGTACACTGTAAAGATGTGTCTCTGCTGAGGCAGCTTCTTATTAGTTTAATAAAAGGGCTGAATGACCAATAGCTAGGCAGGACTTCTGGAAAGAGATGGGAACTCGGGGAAGAAGAAAGGTGGGATTTGCCAGTGAGGCAGGGAACAAGTTGGACTTACATTATGGAGGAAAGGTAACAAGCCATGTGGCAGAACATAGATTAATATAAATTGGGCTAATTTAAGTTTTGAGAGCTAGTTGGGAATAAACCTAAGCTAAGGCTAAGCTTTCATACTTAATAATAAGTTTCTGTGTTATTATTTGGGAGCTGGTGATGTAAAGAAAGTCTGACTACAATGGTGCCCAATGTGGTGACTTCTCAGAGCTGGGGTGAATAGGTGCAGCTCCAGGTCAATGCCCACAGGCATGAGGCTAGACTGTCATGAAAAGGCAAACAGTGGCTGCAGCCCAGAACCAGTGAGGTACCCTGCTGGACTGACCTGAGTGGGGTGGAGCCAGCTGCCTATGCCATGCGCTAAGCAGAGATTTGTGGCGGGTAACCTGGCCATTTAAGGTGTGGCTCACATGGTCAGAGAAGGCTACAGGCACACAGAAAGCCAGTTCCAGACCAAGAATACCTCTGAACAGGGACAGTATGCTTGAAAATGTGCTTAGACACCAAAGAAAGAAAAGAAAATTAGTATAGACAGTCATAGAAAAATAGTTTAAAAATAATAAATATAATCTTTAAAGAAAGAGTACATTAATATAAAAAGAATAAGCTATGTAAAGATGGGAAATACACAGGGTGTCTGGATCCTATATAACATTTTATTCGCTTTAAATTTTTAAATGCCAATGAGCAAGAAAATGACAGCTGCAGAGAGACATTGTACTGTAGGAAAAACTGCTGAATTAAACCAGCCTTTTTATTTTAAAGATGTCTTAACTCCAGAATAGAAGTCAGGGAATGTGTTGCGTTGGGGGAGAGGTTATACCTTTGTTTCCATAGGAAACAAAATGTTATAGATTCCTTCAAAATTAATAAACAAAAATCAGATTCAACATGGGGATACATCATGAAAATCTTGGCTACAGATATGAAGGAAGAAATCAAGAAAAAGTACAAGATGGGTGACATGATAAATCTTGTTGGCTACAGAGTCCTCATGACTTATTACATGCCATCCTTTCATATGGCATGGATGGAGATTTATATTACAGTTTAGTTATACAATCCAAACAGACTCATAAAGTTGACAGATGCCTTTTACTTGCTCAAACATAGATCAGAGAATCATCTTTAGATGACTTTTGTATACCACACATTCCATACTTGTATTAATGAAGATATGTATATTATCTTTAAAAGTTTGTGTGTTTTCAGAAAAAAAGGACCAGACACCAATAAAAACAAGCAGCCCAGGTGAATCAGCCAATAGCTATGCAGGAGACAATAGGTAAGACTTCTAGAAAGAGATAAGAATGAGGGGAGGGAGAGAGATGGGATTCACCAGTGAGACATGGAGCAAGTTGGATATACAGTATAGAGAGAAGGTAATGAGTCACATAGCAGAATGTAGATTATTACGGGTTAATCTAAGTTTGAAGAGTTAGTTGGGAATAAGTTTAAGCTAATTCAGAGCTTTGATACTTAATAATAAGTCTCAGTGTTATTATTTGGGAGCTGGCATTCCAAACAAAATCTGACTCTAGAGTACAGTTTATTTTCTAAGAGATTGCCCTGTGCAAGGGCTTTTCTTATTGGGCAGTTTTAGTGAGTTATATAGACAAACATTCTGAAATCCCTACCCATCCCTCTCAGGATCTTGTAGCAGCTCGACACACCTGCTGCATTTGTTCTCCTCTCACTTGGGAAGCCAAGCTTCTTCCCAGCTCTTTAGGTTGGTGGAAGGGCATGGTCTGTTGAGGTGTTTTCTTTTCTAGTGGCCACTGAAGAAGCCCCACACTCTGGGATATCAGCAGAGTGACCTCTCCAGGTTCCACTCACAGGGAATAGTCAGGAGAGAGCTCTATTTTTTTTCTGGTTGTAATGAACATGAGAGTCCATAGATATTAAATCTCTAGTCTTAAGGAGAGGTTGCTCTGAGGAAGGTGGGTCCTAGTACAATACGGATCATGAAGGAGCTACAGATAAAAAGCTGGAATCATGACCCAAGATCTAGATGAAGCATCTCTGCAGACTTGCCTAATTTCACCATTCTATTCCTTCATTTAACAGCGTCAGGAATTCCAACTATAAATCATAAGTGTAACATTTTAGTTTGGAATCCTGTACTTTCCCTAAGAAGGTTGAGGAGAACACAATGATGATGTAAGGAATTTAAAAGGGTCAATTTAAATGTCACAGTCATTATTAGACTTTGACTTTATAATGGTTGACAGGCAGGTCTTTATGTGAATCTGACAAAGGGGCTGATCAGATTATCAGCCTGCATGAGGGATGGCTTATCTTGTCACATCCTGGGTACAGCAACACACATTGTCTACCGGCTGATGCTTTTCAGTCTGCATGCTGGATTCCTGAGTGCTAGTGTCACTCACAGCTGTCTCTCTGTATCCCTTGGTTCCCAAGACCTGAGAGAGCTGAAGTCTCTTCTGTGAAATGGTCTCATACTGGCTTAAAGCCAGCTTATATCCTCTGTAGACTCGCAGTCATTTCTAGATAACCCGTAATGCCCAAGTAAAGGAGCAGTTGCCATATATTATTGTTTAAGGAATAATGACAAGAAAGTTTTACAAAGAGATGGCACCTGGGGCAGGGTGTAAAGCTACTGTGAGGTGTGTACACACAGCATTCACACGAGACTTGGACAGAATGCTTAGTAAGCATAAGATTTGCTTTGGGGAAATTTCTAAAATATTTTCAAGTGGTGTGTGTGTGTGTGTGTGTGTGTGTGTGTGTGTGTGTGTGTGTGTGTGTATAAATAGGCTCAAGGTCAACATCCAATATCTTCCTCTTTTGCTCCACTTTATTTGTTGAGATAGTCTGTCGTGCACTTCACTGATTTAGCTCGGCTTACTGGCCAGCAAACCTCAGTGGTCCTCCTGTTCTCAATAGTCAGTGCTAGGATTGCAAATAAACGTCATGTCTGATTTATTTTTTTAATGTGGGCTCTGGAGATCAAACTCAGGTCTTCACACTTGTGATCTCTCCAACCCTTGGTTTTCAATGATCAGTTTGCTGATCTGAAGATGAGGAACCCACAATTGTGGAGAGTCTACTGACTATTCCTCCCTAATTAATGTACGCATTTGTAGAATGTTTCAACCTCAGCACTTCTGCAACTGGTCTAATTTTTTCTTTCAGGCTTTTTCCCCCAAATCTTTTGCTTATTCTGTAGATGGAAGGCCTTTTTTTCTCCCACTTTTCATACTAAAATCTGAGTTACCTTGTGTCTTTCATTCTGTCATACTCACATTGGACCCACCAGTGATGATGTAGAATTTGAATCTATCATCCAACTCAAATACGTGTTCCTGGTCTATACTGTTGCCCTCCTCCCCATGACTCAGCCTTTGCCCTGCATGGCCTCTTCTGTTCTCAGTCCTGGACTCACAAATGTCCTTGCCTGTTCTAAATCCAATTCAGGTTTTTTGGCTTCTCTTTCCAAAATCATTGTCAAGCTCTTCCCAATTCAGAGAAGCAGCCCAGGTCCTCACACACCAAATCCTGGCCTACCATATGCTCTATGAAATGGCCTTCTACCATGAGGCATGGGCCCATTATGTTCTTCATCTTCTGCAATCAGGGTGGCTTCTCTGCTTCCCCCAGCCTGCCAGGAGCATCCTCGACCTTTGTTCTGTCTATACTCAGTGATTATACTGCTGCACACACCTGCACTCCAACACTTCACTCTCTCCAAGACCCTTCATTGACCACATCCTTAAACACTGCAAATTGAAAATCTAGCCATGTCTGCCTGCCAATAGTCACTGCCCAAAATGGCACTGTATTGAAATGTAGCATGTGATAACAGTTTCCTCTACATATCCTCACACTGGAATTGATAATTTTGTACTGCATTATACATGCTTCATAGAAACCCCTAAACACAAGGCTGCTTGGCTAAATCCTTCTCTGAAATCATGCATATTGGTTATAAGACCAGGTATATTATTCTTTTGAGCCGAAGATATTTTGAGTTGGTTTATGACAATTAACAGCATATACATTAGCATATCAATTTATGATGGTCCAGCAAGTTTTAAGACTAAAAGTTGATTATTCAATTGGCCCTTGCTTAAATTTGTGTCATCTCCAAAATTTAGTACTAAAATATTTACATCAATTTATATCTAAATGGTCATGTTTCCATCAGGTGCTCTTGAAGGAACAATCTTGCTAGCAGACAAAGATCAATGGGAAGAGCAGACACAAGTTCATTTGTTGTAGCCTTCATTATAACTGATCATTAGAATTTAACCATAAGAATGGGTAATTCTTAACTAGCTACATTTTAAGCGATTTTAAATATTTTCAAATATAGCTTAAAAATTTCTGTGGAATCTGCACAGGTGAGGGGGTTCACAAGAAGAAAAAGCCTCTTCCATTATAATGCTGAGATGTCACCGGCCTGCCTCTCTGTGCGGGCATCTGCACTGTGCCGTCACAGTGTAGTAGATGAGACACTGGGGCCTCAGCATCAACTATGGCGGTGACACTGAGACACAGCCGTGATCATCAAGGGCTTCCCACCATGTACTCCAGGGGGGGGTGTATTTCTGGGTCTCAGTTGGTTTTATTTGATTGCTTGATGGAAAAATGGCCAGGGTTCTAAGCAGCATGAGAGGACAGTCATCTGTAAGGAAAGTACAGTGGCCTGTGTGAGTTCAAACAACTAGCTGCTTTGCTCATAAAATTCCAACTGCTTTCTGCCTAGAATGGCTCCCTAAAATGATAGCCATGCAGACTTGTGTATTTGGCAGACTCTGTTGGAAGAGAGAGGCTAGAGGTTGTCATCTCCTGGAATCACAGATGATGATGATGTCACAAATAAAAAACCTCAAGTTCCAGTGCCTATGAGATCACGTGATATTAATAATGTGATATTTTGATGTCATACAACGAATTGTGTTAATATTCAAAAGAGCCTCACATCTCAGTGAGCCAGTCATCTGCAAATGTTGAGCCAATCAGGAGATGATGTGTGGGTGAAACCCTCATCTGAGGGTGTGATGTATCTTAAGAAATCGAAGTAAAAACATTGAGTGATGTGGCTCCCACGTCTCCATGGCAACATACCCTTATACTACTGCTGTGATTTAGTTTTCTGCACAGTCATGTACATACTCAGGTGTTTTATGGCTTATGTATTTATCTTTTGTATTTGTTTGATGACTGCCTCTCTGGAAGAGAAGAGCTCCTTGATGGAAAGCTCATGTTCTCAGTCACTACTACATCCAGTGCTCAGGGCTGGTACCCAGCAGGGCCAGATGCTTCGTAAGTGATGAAGGACTGAGTAGCACAGAAAAGGACCTTGCTTTCATCAAGTGCTACTCTGTTTTATCAAGGATTTATAATTATTTTAGGAAAAATTAAGGTATGAAACAATTTAAGAAGGATTCAAAATACTACAAGTGTCTATTATACAACATATGACATATTTTTATAATGAAGGATTATTTTGTGTGAGTACATGTGTTTATAGATGTTCCTAAGAATAAAAATAAATCTGATATGTTTTGAAGAAAAGGAGGTTGGGGATATCCATGTGAAATTTATGCGTCTTTGTTACTGGGATACTAAAAGACAGATCCTAGCACCCTGGGAGAAGTCTGACAGCTCAGGGAGGCAGCTCAGCGTGGCTGGAGGGTGCTCACACCATATGTACACTGTTTTAAAACACATCAGAACCTTCTTCATGGTGTATTGCATGTAAAGTATTTACACTGATGCGATACCTTCACTTTCTGCTTGGCGGAGGGAACTGGCGTGGGAAGAGACGGAGGGGCCCCCTCAAGCATCTGCTGTGTACCCTTGGTGGACCTGACACTTCATTGCTTGTGGGCAGAGGACTTAGTATTGCAGAAACTGCAGAGACTATCCTGACTGTTGGAAGCCAGGTCAGTATATGACATGATGTAATGGCTAACTTAGTTGGAAAGACTGTCTGGGGAGCTGTTAAGCCATGGGTCCTCACATGAGCCCTAGGGATGCTGGGTCCTTCTCTTTTTGTTCACTCAAGGTGAGTAACTTGTCCACCATAAAAAAAAAATCTTTTGCCATTGGGATTTAAAGATCTTGCTGATGGTGTCTTCAGAGGAAGGAAGTCACATGTTCTAAAAATGATCTAATAGAAAACTAGAAGGCCCAGTCAATAACATGTCTTCTGGAAACTTCAAAGCCACAAACTCACCTTCAGAGAAAATGGCACCAAGTTCAAGTCCTGTGAGGATCCAGGATCATATAGACAACTGTTAAACACACCTTCATCTATCAGTCTTCATGGCTACCCAACTCTACTAAGATTCTGAGATGGCCCCATCCCAAGAGCTAATCTCACCACAAAGCCAGTCTTCGGAAGGAGCTGTGTGGGACAGGGAGGGGGGCAGGGTTACCTTTCACTGTCACGTGGACACTCTGGCTCGTGGAGAGTTGTGGCTGTACCAGCACGTTACAGGTATATTCCCCCTCGTCAACTTCTTTCTGTACATCTGAGAGTTTCAGAGTCCCATTGTTTTCAAAGGCCACCTGGCGGTGGTTGAAAGGAAGCAGATTAGCGTTCTTGTACCACTTGATGGAGTAATATGGATAGCCAATCACACGGCAGTGAATGTATGTGTCCCGCCCGGCTATTGCAGTGATGTTTTTCATCGGTCTGATGCTTGCAGGGCCTGGAGAGACACAAGGAAACTCTTGAAAATAATTTAAGGGCACATCTCATGGAAGGAAATGGGTACACTTTTCCTTTGGTGAAAACCAATTATTTTTATGTAAGCACACCCTTTTTTGTCTCAGTTTCTCGCATTTGGCATTTTCTACTAAAAACATTTTTTCCCTTTTACTACCCTCAACTGAGTCAATGAATGCTGAAATCTTCTCATCAGCTACTTCTATGAAAATATTTTGAATTACAAGATAAAAAGCAGTTTAACTAACGTAACTAGTCTACACTGCACCGCCATGCTCTTCTGGTGAAAATGCCGACAGCCACTGATTGACTGTCAGGAGGATAATGAAGATGGAGGTTATGCCGCCGCCGCGTTATGGATGTGAGTTAGGTACCCTGGATGTGAAGGCTTACCATGGATGTCATGAGACGGGAGAAAAGGAAGGAGAAAAAGGGCATGCAGAGCATAAACCAGAAAAGAAGGATCAAGTGGATAGGTGTAAAAGGACAGAAAGTAGACAAGCTGACTACAGAGACCAAAATGCCATTTTCCACACCGGCCCATGAGCGCCATTCCTGAGTAGGGAGGAGAGGGCAGGGAGAAGGAGGGACCGCTCCTCCCTCGCGCATCGCATCGCAAGGCTCAGCCCAGAGCATGCAGCACCCTGCCCCCGCTACAATGAGTCGTGTGTGTTTGTTCGAGGAGCTGATTTGACAAGCACCTCTTACGTTTATTCGAGCCTGGTACAGGACGACTCCGGCCGAGTTGTTGGCGGTGCAGCGGTAGACACCCCCGTCCCGGACCTGGGAGCTGGAGATGTTCAGGTAGCTGACCACGTTCCCCTCAGATGTGATCATTTGGCTGATGCGGTGGCCACTGCCCTTGAGGATGGGGTCATCGTCCAGGGTCCAGGTGACCGTGGGCAAGGGTGTCCCCTTCACATTGCACACGAGGGACACCGGTTCTGCAGGGCTCACCACTTTCTCGCTAAAGGCAGAAATGATTTTGGGAGTTCCATCTGCAGGGAGACAAAACGAGAAGGGAAGTGGCACATGCCCACCGTAAACTGCTGCCAAGTTCATTGTGTATTGCTCTGGATGAGTGGGTGGTCAGCACCTTCCCAGGGGGCCCTGCTGCAGGGAAAAGCCAGTGCCTGGGAGGTAACATCTCCTTCCCGAGGGCCTTACCAGAATGAGATAAATGATGAGAGATCCCATGACTGAAGTTCAAAGCATGCATGCGCCCACCCGAAGCCACAGACGAGGATTCTGCACCCCCCAGAGCTGCTTTCTCTATTTTCCCCCCAGTGTTTGTAGAGATTGCCCATAGTTTAGAATAAAAAATAAAGGTACTGGGAGAAATACTCTTAGCCTTATCCTCTTACACATTTCATTTCTCCTCACCGGGGTTCCTGAACCCTTACTTCTTCACTCCAGCTCAAGTGTTCGTGGCTGGAGGAGGCCCTCAGACAATTGCGGGTCTCCTCTGTGCTGGTTGGTAGCCTAGCACCCTCGGGATGCAGACATTTTACTTCTATGTTCGGTGATGAGAAAAGACCTTTGAAATGTTAAAGAAAATTCTTTCCCAGTACCATCAGCATTATATATTATATTTACATCTATGTCTCTTTAATTCTCTGGAATCTAGAATATTCTGGAATGTTTCATTTCTTGACTTGAAAAATTTAGAAGAATATTTTTTAAGTCAGTTACAAATATTGAGTTTGTCTTATATTTCTTCATATTTAAGTACTTGTCCATTTCTGCCAGACACAGCATAGGGACATTTTAGGTTGTTTGGTGGACTGATTGGTTGTGTTTGTACCTGGAGATTGAACCTAGGACTTCATGTTTGCTAGCCAAAATTATGGGATTCTTTTTTCTTTTTATTTTTTAGCATTTATTCATCATTTTTGTGTTTTTTTTTTTTGAGGAGTGTCACCCAAATTTTCTACTCATTTTTCTTTTTTTATATTTTTACTTTATAATTAACTTAATTTCACAAAACAGCCATGGATTCCCCCATCCTCCCTCCTCTCATCCCTCAGGCCTCTCCCCCAATCCCCCCCCCCATTCCTACCTCCTCCAAGGCAAGGTCTCCCTCCCCTGGGTAGTCAGTCCAGCCTGGTAGACTCAGCTGAGGCAGGTCCAGTCCCCTCCTCCCTATACCAAGGCTGAGCAAAGTGTCCCAGCATAGGCCCCAGGCTCTAAAAAGCTAGCTCATGTACTAAGGACAGGTCACGGCTCCACTGCCTGGGGGCCTCCTAAACAGTACAAGCTCATCAACTGTCCCACTTATCCAGAGGGCTTGGTCCAGTTCCATGGGGGCTCCTCAGCCACTGGTTCACAGTTCATGCGTTTCCACTAGTTTGGCTATCAGACTGACTTTTAGTTTTGGATTTGTGGATTTTGTTTTGTTTTTTTCAAGACAGGGTTTCTCTGTGTAGCTTTGGAGCCTGTCCTGGAACTCACTCTGTAGACCAGACTGGCCTTGAACTCACAGAGATCTGCTTGCCTGTGTGTCCCAAGTGCTGGGATTAAAGGTGTGAGCCACCACTGCCCAGCCACAATTTATTTAGATTAATATTTTTAGGTTTTTCATTCTATTTCATGTGTATGAATATTTGCCTACATGCATATATGTATATCACATGTGTATAGTGTCCTCAGAGGCTAGAAGAAAGTGTCAGGTCCTCAGGAACTGGGGTTACAGGCTGTGGTGAATCACCATGTGGGTGCTGGGAGCCTGGGTTCTCTCCCAGAGCAGTCAGTGCTTTGAACAGCTGAGCCATCTTTCCAGCCCTGACTTCTAAATTATATAAGGAATACAAGTAAATATTTGCTAATTTAAAAGGATCTATTTGTTAGGTGTCCTTTGCAAATTACACAGGATATCTGTCAGACAATCATACAATGTACAGAATACCTGGTAGTGTGTGAGTCTAAAACAGTTTCTCCCAGGTGGTCCCCTTTATACTTTGACTTTTGCGTTTCTGTGTGCTGTCTCTAAATTAGGAACAGTTCTGTATTCCTTTAACACATTTATGGTTTAATATTATACATTCAAGTCTAAAATATATATCAAATTAATTTTATGTAAGTTCTAGATGTTGGTTGAGTTGTTTATTCACATTTATATATGCACATGGCTGTTGTTGGCTGTTGTAATCTTTATCTGTTGATTATCTGTATCCTTGTGAAATTCAGTTGACTACCCATGTGTGGACACATCTCAAGATCACACCTACCATGCTCCATAGTGAGACTTCAGAACTAGTGGGAGGAATCCTGCAGCTTGGTTATTTTTCCAAGCTTGTGCAGTTTTTAGTCTTTTAGCCTCTTATATTTACACTGTAAATCAACTTCCCACTATAAGATCCCTACTTTCCCATGTCAATGTAAAATTCATATATATAGATATCTATCATCTACCTATCTATTTTATACACACACACACACACACACACACACACACACACACACACACACACCTTTAATAAGGTCTCACTATGTAGCCAGGATGGCTCCAAACTCATGACCTTCCTGCCTCAGCCTCCCAAGGGCTGGTTTTCCTTACGTGTTCATTCTTTACAGACTTTATATTTTCCTTTAAGTCATCATATACATTTCAATTTGGAATGATATACTTTGTTCACTAATCCTAACTTATGGGTAGCCCTAAGTCTTTTTCTGTTGTCTGCTTTGGTTTTGTTTTGTGAATTGGTGTTGTTTTCTTTTTAGTGTCTTTGAGTGGCAGAATTAGATTCCCATCCACACTGCAGTCCATGTGCCAACCAAAGTTTTCTAAGATGACTTCGTGAAGGTGTGGGTTTTCTTCTGTATCTTTCCTTCGCGTACCTTCTGCTCCACTCTCCCATGGAGGTGCCTGCCCCTCTTAGCTCTGCAGGCTTGGGCACTTGGCTTTTCTTCTAGTTTCTGCACCACTGGACTTGAGGTGTCCTCAAAGTCGCGTGGATGCTGCCGTCAGTCTATCCCTGTCCCTTCTTCCCAGTGACCAGTCCATCACTCTGTTCACTCTGGGGTTTTCTCAGTTCTCTGTATGTTGTCTGTCCTTTCAAATGCCATTTTCATGTGCACGAAAGCTCGTCTTATAGGTGCTGTGTCTTCACTCCCAGAGCATGAATCTCTTGTTTTCCTTGTTTAATCACAAACCCACCATTACAGGTTCCAGGGAATTCGGCCTCCTGGCAAAGTCTCCTAGACTTTTTACTCCATCCACAGTCATGGAGAGTCCACTGTATGCTGAGATTATTATAATCTTAAATTAATCCAGCTCTTATAATGGGAACCATAGGAGCTGCCTGAGAGAATGATGGTCAGGCACAGTTGTGCATCAAATTCTAGATATGTATTCTTTCTTTTGTGACATTGGCCCTACCACCTCTCAGAAGAAAGAAAAATGAGATGAATCTTCTCATCTTAAACAGAAAATGACTTGAGATAAATAAGTTGGGGAGTGTTCTCAGCACACCAGCCCTCTTTCTCTTACAGTGACTGGCCTTGTGAAGATGAAGGCAGACATTATTTTCCCAGTGAGACCTGAGTGTCTTTGGGATCGGCCTAGCTGTCACTCTGATAACAGGAACCCTTTTGACATCATTGTGGGTGATCAATATGCTCTTTACGTTTTCTTAGTTACTTGAGACAGTTACCGAGGTAACAGGACCTAGACAGGTAATCACTTCCTTTTCTTTCCCAGAGAAGCTAAAAATAGTGACTCTGGGAGGACCCGGGTGCATCCTGACTAGCAGCTCCAGCTCCATGCAAATTGATTACTTTTTGCTCTTAATTATTATGTGTGAAGTGGTGTCAGGCATTTAACACCAGGGCTGTGCCTTCGAGTCCTTTCACCCCTGCGTTCAGACCTCACTGTCTGGAGCAATGCTTGCATCATCATTGCTGAGCGTGCCGCTTCTTACAGAGCAGCTGAGGCTAAAGGCACAATAACGGAGCTGTTCTCTTAGTGTCAGGCAGATTTAACCTACTCACACCTGGTAATGGGTTTTCCTTATTCTAACCTTGGGCTACAGAAAAGTAATTTCATCACTTTCACCAATTGATAATGGATGGATTTTAAATGATAGCTAATGATACAATTCCCATCAAGACACACACATACATAGACAGGAGCCGTTTCAATTATCTGGTGATAAATATATGCCTTGCTTAAATGTCACCTGTCACAGCTCCATTCCCTGGATGATGGATGAGCTTGAAGATTTAAGTACTCAGTAACTAATTAAGAAAAGCAAACAGAGCCCGAGTTATTCTACCCCAAGGCAATTCCTTACACATTCCTCACAACTAAGTCTGGGGACATATTGACCAGGCTACAGACAATGGCACCAAGCAGAGGTCATATTTTTGTCCAAACAAACATCCTGCTGAAATTGAGATTATTACTGACACTAATTTCTTCTTAAGTGTGGGACAGTCCTGTCAATGCCCTACAGCTCAGGGAAGATTTGCTCATATCTGGAGACATTGTGTGTGTGTGTGTGTGTGTGTATGTGTGTGTATGTGTGTGTGTGTTCACAACTTGGAGGAGGAACTATTGGCATCAAGAGAGTTGAGGCCATAAATGTCCCTAAATATCCCACAATGTACCTATCAGGTAGACCCCAAACAAACATTCTATTCATGCATCCCACAGCCCCCAAACAAGGTAGTACTGAAACTACATAACTAAAAAATGAACTGGCAAATAACCCAAGGCTCTAGTTTCAAGTGTTGATCTTTTGGCAAGTAACTTCAAACATCAGTGGGAAACATTCATACAGTTCCAGATCACACTTCTTATCCAACACTGTGTCACCCTCCCTTATCAGAACACTCTCTCCCCCTTGCCTGATCTAGTGAGGTCAGAGTCAATAGATGGAGAGACAGGTAGTGTGGCCTGTCTTCTCCCATTTAGTGGGCCTGCATGGCTCTCTCCCCATCCCATGCTGCCCTGGATTCTGTTTGGAGTGCACCCTCCAATGCTGCACACTGACCTTCAAGGACCACCTGGACATAGTCTTGAGCAGACAGCTTATCGTTGCGCACAAAGCACTGGTAGGCGCCCCCGTCACTCTTGACCATGTGATCCATGATAAGGTTTGCGTGGTTCAGTCCTGTGATCCTCACATTTTTCCCAGGATTGAGGATTTCACCATTTCGATACCAGGAGAGTTCCTGGTCCTCGTTTCCTGTCACGCTGCAGGACAAGGAGACCTGGCTGCCCACGCTGCTTTTAACCTTCCTGGGACTGATGGTTGCTTTCAGTGGCTCTGGGGAGTTAGATAAGAGAGAGAAGGAGGGTAAAACATCACTAGGTATTGACACTGCTTAAATAATACACTGGGGTGTTGCTGAGGCCAAGGTGTAACTGCCAGAGCACTTCACTTGGATTCCACATCAGTTACTTGGGGGTTCCCATGTTAGTGCTATGTTGAGGGACCACATCAGTGTTATTTGGGGGTAGATCTTTGCTTGGATAGACTCTCCTTGCTGTTTTTTTTCTGGGCCTCTTTCTTCATATATATCAAATAGCACAATGGTGGACACACTTCTTCCTCAGAGCACACGTGGTAGTTTTGATCCACATATACTAAGAAATGTAGTATGCTACTTACCAACAGGTTCATGAGTATGAAAATATAAACCCTGCTGGTGGTTTTGTCCATTCCCACATTTGGGCCAGTGACACATGGCTACCAAGAAAAGGACTGGGTTCAGATGTGTGACCATAAGTGCTTTGCTTTAATGTATGGCTCACTCACAGGAACCAGGATAGAAGTCCCATCTTTAAAATTCCTCTTACCAACTCTACAAACCTACCTGAAGAGAAGATCATCTAGACATCACTTTAGCAGGTGCCAAGGTTTACACTCACAGGTGACACACATGAGCAGCTATTCTGTGGTATAATTAGCATGTGCCAAAAACAACTAGATGTTCCTCAGAAGCAGTCCCCACAGAACTTTGTCATCCTCACAGCCAGGAAAAGAAAGAGTTACTCAAGGGGTTGATATGTCTTAACCAAATTCACAAGACATATGAATAGACTCAATAAGCCTCATCTACCTTTTCCCCCAACGTCTCACCCTTTTAGAGTATAAATCTTCAGCTCTCAAAGTGTGTGGATTGACCAAGCAAAAAAGAATGATTGTAACAGCCAAGCAGAGTGGCATATCAGATGTGCAACAAGGACCAGGAAGTCCTTAGATGTCAAGAACTGGCCCAGAGAGCAGAAAGGGGGTTTCAGAGAATGGGGACAGCAGAGATTAGAGGATGGAGCACAGGTATGCCAGTGTCTGATTCAGTCTGGATGCAACAGAAACTCTTACAAGTATAAACGTGGGAGGCAAACTGCAAAGGCCATTTGAAAAAACTTTATAAAGGGGCCTCAAGATTTTGGAACATTTTTAATGCGTACGGATATCTTGCCTGCTTGTGTGTCAGTGTGTCACATGCATGCCTGGTGCCACTGGGGGCCAGACAAGGGCACTGGAGCCCCTGGAACTGAAATCACTGATGGTTGTGAGCTGCCATGTGTGCTTGGAATCAAACCCAGGGCCTCAGTAAGACCTGCTACTGCTCATAACCGTTGAGTTATTGCCCCAACCTCAAGACTAACCTAATCAATTTAGTTAAATCCTGCCTCAAAAAGTAAGATTTAGTAGCAAAGTTGGAAGCACAGATCATTGGGAAAAGCCTGAGTTCAAACCCCTGTACTACAAACAAATAAACAAATGGTTATTGAAGACTGTTGACTAAGTAGATGGAACCATCAACTATCTTCAGAAGAATTGATGGGTCACATGATGCTGAACACTGGGGTGGAGGAAGGTAGTCATCAAAGAGGCATTATAAAAGTGGAGTGGAGATAGATCTTACAGTCAGCCCCATAGCAGTTCAGAACCTGAACCCCATAGCAGTTCAGCACCTGAGAAGAATCAGTGCCCAGGACTTGGCCTGGCTAGGACAATGAAACAAAGCCTTGAGGAAACACAAGACTTAAACCTTTCTTATGGGAGTGAGAGAGGAAGATGTTCCTAACAAGAAGGGTTATTTGGGAAGCAGAGTTTGTGGTGACTCCATTCTGGCTCTGTACACCATTCTGTTGAAATGTCAGCTGAGCATCTGCATAAAGCTTGTATCTACACTTATCTGTCACTTAGGAAGAAGCCAGCCATACTTATGGGCCCAGAACCCAGTAGAGTGCTTTCCCTCAAGATCAGAGCGTCAGGAGGGAAGATGTGATATTCCACAGGCCGAATGAGCCATCCAGAGGAAAGAGAGAATCGTTAAAAGGTCCAAAGGACTTCTCTGGATGTGGCAGAGGCCTGTAATTATAAAAGCCAACATAGAAGGAATCTGTAATTCTGCACCGATACCTTTGAAAACACAGCCAGTGGTAGACATCTTTAGAGAGAGAGGAAGCAAGACAACGCTGGGAGTCAGTGCTGAGGACAGGGGGGGACGTGTCTTGGGATGATGCTCTGTGCTAGAGGAGGGAAGATGAGAGGTTTTGGACACCTGAGATTAGAGAACAGGTCAACACTGAGAGTGTAGCGTAAACAAGGTCACTTGTACTCTGACACAAAGGGATTATCTAATGATTTGAAAAAGGAATTTAGATTCATCAAGATATATTAAAGCAAAAAAATAGGTACACATGACCAGAGTTTCACTGAGATGCCCTAAGATACAAAGTTACTTCAGGATAGAACAACAGAGAACTGCATTAGCAGGGGAGCATTTGGAGTCTGTTGTCCCAGCTCTGGTGGCTGTCTGATATTGAATTGTTTTATTGAGATGAGACACAGCTCTTCAAAGAGGAAAAGACAGCTGTGAGGCAATACTCTCCCACTACTACCCAGCCTTAGCCTGAGCTTGATGACTCTGAAAGTACAGCTGATTCCAGATAGTCATTCAAATCTCTGATTTAAACACATTCACCTAAGGTACCATGAAGGCATGTGGGCTACCTATGGTTGATCCCATACTTAGGTGCTGGGTTGGAGAAAAAAAAAAAAACCATGCTAACACATGCTAACCCAGCACCTCTATCTTAAGGGTGAGAACCTTGAGGTTCACCCTGCTTAGCTCAATTTCTCCAGTTCAAAAATACATTTTAAAGATAATCGCGGGGTTTTGTCAAGGAAGGAACATCTTATCTAGCTGTGGTTTTGTTGCACCCTTCTGGGCGTGTGAGGTTGGCTAGTTCACTTTGTTTGGGTTTCCATATTAGTAAATTTGAAGATGTCTAACTAGGTCAGAGTGCAGGCCACAGCTACACCTCCTTGCTTCCCAAACAGGCTGTCAGCATCTGCTGTACATTCCCCAAGGCCATGGCCAGGATGGAGTGAAGAGGGACCTTGGAAAAGATGAAAAGAACATTCTCTCCACGATAGTACAGGGTCAATAAGATGGCTCATCCGGAGAAGCTGCTTGCTGCCAAGCTTCACCATCAGAGTTTGAGCTCTAGCACTCAAAGGATGAGAGGAGAGGACCAGTTCTTACAGGATGTTTTCTGACATCCACACATGAGCTATGGCACGTGAGTACCACCCCAGCACACACAAAACAAATAACTGTAAAAGGAAAGAAAGATAAAGAAAGAAACTGTGCCCAAGTCTAGTGTCTGCATAAGTTAGAACCTGCATTTCTGCTGATAGCAGTCCCCTTGAGAAATTTAAAGTAACTTCTAGAAAGAGGCTAAGATAAACCATTTGCCTGACTTCCACCACGGAGCTACCAAAACCAGGCTGTGTAACCACGAGGGCAATTTTCTGTCTGCCGGGCAGGGTACCATGGATGTAGGTCAAGTGCTGTGAGGTCAGAAGAAGGCTGTGGGGAAAGATGAAGATTAGCTTTTGTCCGACACCGACCATGCGGCTAGTGCCACCTTTTCCAGCTACCTTCCAACTGTCCAACTTACGTTTCACGTGCAGGCGGCCTATCACCTTGGCAGTGCCGTATCGGTTGGATACTTCGCACACGTAGCTGCCTGAGTCTGAGGGGCGGCTGTTCTCAATAAGCAGCCCCGTCACTGTCTTCTGGAACCTCCCAGAAAGTTCCAGGGGCATGTTGTCCTTCAGCCAGCGGTAGTCTGGCTCGGGGTGCCCAAGCGCTTTGCAAGGCAGCTCCACACGCTGCCCCGCCATGGCTTTGCGGTGGTCAAACCCATCCAGGATGGATGGGGCTGAGTTCGCTGGGTCTGCAGAAGAAAAATGAAACAATCAAAAACCAAGGATGGGGAGTATGTGTGGCCACTGAGAACCACACGTGGGCTTTCAGACAGCATTCCTGTACCTTCTGTCCACTGTGGCCACAGATCTCTAAGTCAGACAGACAAACAGATCTATCCTCTTCATAACTTACAAAAGTCTGAACCCTTGTCAGAGCTCTGGCTGATGATTCTTGCTTTGTAGGAAATACCCAGAGTCAGCGTGCTCTGACAGGAGTTGTCAGCTCAGCCAAGAAGGGGTTATCTTGTGATAATGGAACACATCACACAGCTCCTCTCAACAATGGCAAAGAGAGCTGTTAAATTAGCAAAATTCATTTCACAAGATAAAGGGGTTTAGTATAATATTTCTTTATTCATTTTTAGATGTTTTAGACTTATTTACTTTTGGTTAGTAGTATTAACTGTACATATATTGGGCATTTGGTATAATATTTCAACACATGTATGCAGTTGGTATTGATCAAATCCAGGCCTCTTTCCATCTTCTAATAAACTAGTCTACGTTCAGTTTGATTTTGTTGTGTAACAGTCACATATGGACGGGAACACAAGGTTCTTGTCTTTCCCTGCCTGGCTGGTTTTACTTCACATCCCTACTTTTGTTCATGGAGCTGCAAATATTGAGGTTTCATTTCTCTCCACAGCTCAAGCACACCGTACTGTGTGTGTCACATTTTCCTTTTTTTTTTTTTTTTGTTGTTGTTGTTTTCTGTTGATGGCCGAAGTTTATTTCACATCTAAGCTAGTATAGGAAGTTCTAGATCAATGTGGCCATGCCAGGATCTCTGTCACATGCCAATGTCATTTCCTTTGGGTCTATATGCACAATAATGGGAAAGCTGGATCACACAGCAGATCTGATTTTAGCTTTGCAAAGACTTCCCATGTTGTTCCCTGTGGTGGGTGCACTAATTTACATTCTCACAGCAGGAGGGGGAGAGAGTTCTTGTTTCTCTACACTCTTTCTATCTGGAAGAAGATACTTGTCAACTATTCATCTGACAAAGGATCAATTTCCAGCATAGATAAGGAACTACGGAAACTGAACAAACAAACAAACAAAAACCACTTGAAGTATTTTTAAAATCCAAATAATAATCAATTTAAAAGTGAAGAGATGTTTATCAAAAGGAAAAAAATACCAAGTGACAACAGGTATCTATCAATAGCCAACAGGGAGATGCAGATCAAGCGGTAGTGAAATTCCATCTCACTTAGAAAGGCTGGTAAAAGATAATCATTCTCTCTCCTAACAGCCAAGGCCCTGGCTGGGCTCAAAGTTCCAAGAAAGCAGCTAGGTGTACAGTTTCCAAAGACGGCAAAAGGAAGCAGCAGACCCTCACCTCAGACACCCAGAAGTTACAAAAATAGACAATGTACCATGTCCCCAATATCCTCCCCTGACAGTATCAAAACCAGCTCATCTTGAAAAGCAACTTACTTCCCCATTCTACCCCTAAGGAAACCCTGCCACCTTCTTTACTCTTAGCTACAAACCCCATTCCAATCATGTACTACACATTCTCTCCCACCTTGGTCATGGTATGTCTAGGCCTTGAAGTACCCAGAGTTTAGAACAAGCACCCACAAAGTTTGACCCTAGAGACAGAAAGGTGAACAGGGAAGAGGGAACAACTCCCCTGTTTTGTAGTTGTTACCTCAGAATTGAAACATTTCCTTCAGGAGGGAGGTGGGATGCTTCCAAGATTCAGGAAGCTCCTGAAACTTACAGGACTTAGGAAGCTCATGAAAAAGTCCCAGAAAGACTAAATAAAAGGAGAAAGTAAGGGGACCATGAGCACTGAGAGAGAAGCCAGTCTCTCCTGTTCCAGATTCCAGCATGCTTATTTCAAGTATCCCCCAAGCCTCACTGTCCTGAGTCAACCTGTCCCCTGGCTCTGGAATGTGGTAAGGGCAAAACAGCAAACAGTCAAGGGGATTAATCGTTGCACCACTGAGAACAGATAGAAGGCAAACTACTTCCAACCCAGGTCACTATACTTATCCCATAATATAAACGTGCCTGCAGTGGGAATGAGAAGCCAGAAGTTCAGGCATGGGAAGCTCGGCCATGGAGAGAGAGCTCAATGACAACTCCAGCTGATGCCTCAACTTTCCCAGTTGGCTTCTGCTGAATGATGTGAGTACCCAATCTAATGACGTCATCTTTATCTATTGCTATTTGCTCTTTCACCCAGAAACCTTGTTATAGGAGGCATTCTGCTGTCCCTAGAACTCTCACAATTAGGAGCTAGAGCCAACTAACCAAAGAGGGCTTCCCTACTAGACATTTTGCTGTGTGTTTATACACCCCTTGTTTAATATACTTTTGTCTGTGCTCTCTATCAGACCACTCTAGTCATGCCTGCTGGGTGTGAGCATCTGCTTCTCTCTACCCACCTCCTGTTTATTCCTTTACTTTTGCTTGCTACCTGTGTATCAAACTCACCATTCAGAACACAAAGCATCACTGTCATAAGCCATTCTAGACTGCACGGAACAGAGGGCAAGGCTCATCCTGGCTTAGGTTTCAGAGGGATTTCAGTCTGGGGTGCACAGCTGTAGAGTGCACAGTGGCACCTTCTCACACCACAGCAGAACAGGAAATGGAGAGTAGACTGGAAGCAGAGGCAGGCTCTGACTGCAAAGGCCAGGCCTGAGACCTTAGTACCCTACTTCAGCCTCCTGAGATCCACCTCTTAAGGTTTTCTCTCCCATTTCCCAGGGAACAAGTGTCCAAAATATAAGCCTACAGTTGACTTCTGAAAACTACAACATTCTGCTTCTGGACCTCAGAGGCCCATGGCCATCCTACAATACAAGATGAATTTAGTATAACTTTAAGAGTCTCCCTAAGTTTCACAGTCCCAACATGGTTCAAATGTACAGTGTTTCTCTAGAAACTAAAGGCAATGTCTTCACTGTGGGCCTCTGTAAGCATTGTACCTCAAAAGGGAAAGACAGAGTCTAGCAAGTTAAGAGAGGACCAAAACCCGTCCAAATTCTAGTATGGTAAACACCAAATCCTGTGGTTCTCTGGCCTGTATCCAAGGCGAGAGCTCAAATAGTCTTGCACATCTCTGTTGTTGTAGCCTTGGCCTCCTGCATCACACATGACTTCCTTCTGGGGCCAGTCCAACCCAGCACCTGCAGCTTCCCAAGAAAGATCTCCCACATTCCTGGCATCTCTGACACTCTGGGGACGCACTGCAACGGGAGCTTCACCTTCCCACCTTCATGTGTAGTCTTCTGCACGGAACCTGACCACACTACACATTGTCTGGCTTTCCAAGCTTTTCTTTAAAATGTTGGTATAAATCTCCATGCTCTCCTGACTCCTGTACCTGACAAAAGTAGGGCCGACACCATGTTCTGACGCCTACTTAAGGAGTAGCCATGAACCGTGTCCACAGCAGCTTCTGAGTGCCTAGGTGGCTGGCCTGAAATGAACTCTTCAAAGTCCTGAAAAGAGCTTTGTCCCAGCAGGGCCTTTGTGACTAGTAGGACTGGAAGCAGGCTGGGGCTGGCTGTGTCCCTCAATGAAAAACAAAAACGTATAAATATGTAAGACAAGGGCACAGAACACACCTTCCAAAACTGAAAATCATTTCAGTCAAAAGAAGGTACAGTCTCCTAAACTGTAAAATGAGTTGGAGTATTTGTGTTTGTATTGCTATGTGGATGCTGGCTTAAAAGACACTTGTGACCTATAAAATTCGAGGCAAAAACTGCAGGTTTCCACTTTGTTACAAATCCTTCCATCTGGATAAGACATCAAGAACTAACAGAAGGGTAGCAAAGAAAGCCACAGCCCTGGGAGAGCGCTCTCACCTGATACGAACAGTCTAGCGCTGTTACTTTGTCTCGTCTCCCCCGTGTATCTGTGCCGCGTGATGCAGCGGTAGTTGTACAGTCCATCCTCGTTCTGTACATCTTTAATATACAAGGCTCCCGTGGATGTGATGAGAAATCTAGATCCTGAAACAGAGAGAAGCAAGGGCTTCATGAAAACATGGTAGAAACAGACCCCTAACAACTTAGCATTAAATCTGTAGATCAGTGTGTCTCTCCACCCTCATCAGAAAAGCTTCATTACGAAGTAGACATGGTTAACACAGAGGCCCACAAGACAAGGGGCAGAGAATGAGACTTCAGAATGCTCATCTGTAAACAAAACACATACTCCTTACCCCTCCCCAATAGCTGAGGGGTCTTGCAGAAGAGGGGTCATCCTGTAAGAGCCAGAGGCACTGGATGGCTACAAGTATCTCTGGATACAGCAGGGCAGATGCAGGAAAGCTGTGACAGCTTGAATAAAACCTGGCCAAGCTCAAACCAGACCAAATCCCAGCATAGGGGGGAGCTGGGCACAAAGTTCCGCTTCTAACTGAGGAGCTACTGGTGACTGGCTGGGAGAGGGAGGGTCAGTTTTCTTTAAGAGGGCAGCCCCTTGTAAGTCAACCACTCTGTAGGGGAAGACCATACATCCAAGAATATATGGGCAGCACAAATTGGATTTGAAGTTTGAAAAATAAAATAGAACACAAAGTTTGGTGGGTAGGAAAATGATTGGATCTGGGAGGATTTGGGGGTGGGAGGAGTATGATCAAAATGCATTGTCTGAGATTCTTAAAGAATTAATAGAAAAAATTAAAAATAAATTGAAAAAAAAAACTTGACCACATTAACAAAGTCCTCTGAGAATTACTTATTCACTCAAAGAATCTTCTCACAATGATTAAAAGCTGTTATGTATTTACTTAGGGGTCCAATCTGTTTCAGCTTTTCAACCAGAGTAAACTGGTATGTTTTCTTTATTATATTATGTACATACTGTCTAGATAATTTTGCTTTACTTTCTTCAAAAGAAAGCAATGAGAAATCTTTTACCTCCTATTGTGTGTCATTGTATGGCAAGTACCACAAGTACCTCTTATTGATATATACTGTGCAGAACAGAAACATGTTTTCATTTTCAACATATTTTACATGGTTGTGTAATGCTCCAGTAACACCTTCTTTTGAAGTGCAGTGACAGACAAGAGGACAAAGGGGAAACATGTAGATTCTGTCATCTTCTGAGCATGGAGCATTTCCCGGAGAACTGGCAGGCCATCATCTGGGAAGACATACGTGGATGGCCATCTGTGACGGCTCTTTAGCAGGGGAGGAGTGAGTCCATGGTGGCAGGACCAGTGCTGCACTGGTCCTGGGTACGATCCCTCTGCACTGCTAACTTGGCACATGAAGAAGACTCATAGGACATTATTTCAGGAGAACTGGAATCTTCTATTGCTGCGAACACTTTCTGAGAAGTTTAGAGAACAGGGAAGGAGCTGACCTAGCTCTTCTTTTATGACCTCTCCTTTGCCACTAGCCACTGAATTCCATCTTGAAATTGATCGACATTTAAAAACTGAAAACAAGGTAGAAGAATAGAGGCTTTTCATCATCAGAGAGCATGAGAGCCTATGGCTTCTGGGTCATCTCAACTTCAAGGTGTGTGGAACCCTTAGGGGACAAAGAGAACTGAGCAAAGCCCCATGATGCATTGTCTCCATGGTGTCAAAGACTCCTCTATTGTCCCCTGGCTTTCTGCTGCACTCAAGAGAGGCTCTTGAGCCACGTGCAAGGATGGTTTGTTCAAACTCTTCCATGGGTTATAAACTTCTTTTGACATAAGCAAATAAGCAAACATGGATTATTAGAGGCAATAAAATATGTCACCCCCCTCTCTCTCTTACACTTACACACACACACACACACACACACACACACACACACACACACACACACCTTGACTCTTGAGAACTGCCTGGTAACACAATTGCCCAAAGGCAAATTTTACAGTTAACATTATTTTTTGGTGTAGGTTACATGGACAGACTATAGAGTTCTAATGGAAATACTTCTCAGCTATAGTTTGTAAATTCTGGCATGTCAGACACTCAGCAAACCAGAGTCACCAGGATAATGGCAGTGAGCAGTCTTTGACTTTGAGGTTGTCACTGTGAACATCATTGATGGCTGGATTGCACTATCTTGGTATCATGGGATGTCTGAGAAACACTTCTGCCTTCTCAACATATACTAAGTGGCTCCTGAGCTCTTCAGTGCTTAAGCCCCTGGACCTGATCTCCATCGCTCTTCTGCTTCTTGCTTCTCTGACTGTTGCCAGGGTTACCAGTATCCCTGTCCTCACACTTGTGTGATGTGTTTAGTGTCCGGAGTGAAGGAGCAGGTGTACAGTTATGACTCTGAATAGGCTGTTGGGAGTTCTTGAGCCGCCTTGCAGTCACTTAATGTGAGTGTTATTCTAGGGCCACTAAAATACGTCTGTGACAAAGCCCTCATCCCGCTGGCCTGCCTAGATGTGCCAAACAGGTTGATGGGGGTATTTCTATCTAGAGATACAGGATTATCTCAGAAACTGGACATTTGCATAGTAGTGGCACTGCAGGACCCCTTAGGATGGGGGGTTCTACATCCATGTGCTTCCGTGTTGTGGTGCTGAGGTGTGGAAAGCCCACAGGGCAATGAAGCTAAGCCGTGGTCTGGTCCAGTTGCACCAAAGGCACAGATTAAAAACATCAGATGCACAAGAGCTCTGTTTTAATGTAGTATGGGTAGTAGAAAGGCTCAGGTTTAACAGCTAAGCTGCAAAAAGCTTGTGTGTGTTGAGCTGATTATCAATGCTCCTGTGCTATGTGTGGGTGAGCAGGTAACCAGGGCCCAGCAGCATGCTCATCCCTTGAGTTAGCAACCATCAGAGCTCCAGGAATGCAAACTATCATAAGCCACAGCCATATCATTAAGGAGCTTCTATCCTAAACAGCCTTGAGTCTTAGGATTAAAAATATGAAGAATAAGAGAAAAGAAGTTGGAATTTATCCCCAAACCTGTATGTTTTCTTTATAACAGTCTAAATGTTTAACTACAGCCAGTATGATATCTAGTATTAATTGATATGCTCACTCTATTTGGCTACTTTGGATCAGTCTCTAATAAATAATCAATTTGAAAGCTCTTTTCAATGGTATGAGGTAGACCAAGCTTCCTTACTTTGAGAGATCTCTTAGGGTCACAGAGAAAACCCAGGGTCCAGAATCCAACAGATATGAACAATAAGCTATCTTGTCACTTTCCTGCCATGTGGTGTCATTCAAGACATTCAACTCTCTAGACTTTGGTCTGTTCTTCTAAGACAGGCAGGAGATCAGTTCTACTATTGAAGGTTGGCTGATGGTACAGATGTCAGGCAGACACCTCAATTTCCAGGTGATAGCAGATGGTCATAAGGTATTGTATATCCTGAAGTAACTATGAGAGAGTAAGCTTCAAACAGCTCATCATAAAGAAGTCTATGCATATGGGATATATGTAAATGAGCTCATTTTAATCATTTCACATTTTGTACACATATACATAGAAAAGATTATACCTCATAAATATGTGCAACTATGATTTGTTAACTAAAATAGTATTGATAAGAATAAGTAAAAATAAACAGAATCATTCTGATCTGATAGGCACTGATCAACATGTGTATCCAAGTTGTTCCCATGAACACTGACACAAACATGGTATGGTTCCTTTTTTAAAGGTATTTTTTATTTAACGTATATCTCTCACCTCCATTCTTAGCTCTTTGAGAGTTTTGAGTTTCATACATGATGATTGGCCTTGCAAGACATGCTCACTGGTGTAGCAGTGAAACAGACCACACAGGAGTACCCAACCACTTTCTGACTGGATGTAAGCCCAACACCACAAGATAAAACCCAAACCTGATATCTTATCAGGGCCAAGGGCATATGGCTAGATAGATAATAGGAAGAACCTAGCACTATTGTACTGCTAAATGGACACAATATTAAACTGACTCCTAACGACTCATTATTCCCTTAAATCAATACACCTCTCGCCCAGTATCTGAGAAAATTCTGTTTTCAGCAGATAGTGACTTACACCGAGACCACGACTTTCCAGGGCACAGAGAATAAGAGACTACAGAATCTCAGCCCTAAAGGGAATATGTGTGCCACCCCCACCCTCTAAGGCTCAGGGATCATTGTAGAAGAGGGAGCTGAGTGCAAGAGCTAAGGGTGGTGGGTGACTACTAGAAGGTATCGCACTTAGCAGGGCAGCTGCACATCGGGTCTCACAGTAGTTCATTGTTATGGTTTCAATCACAAGAGGCAAACTCACTTACTAGAAAAGTCTAACCATGGAAATGACATGGAAGAGACTTATACCACAGTTCTGCCATTTGACCATGAGTACAGCTCAGCAAAATGCTGCCCTAGCATGCATGAAGTCCTGGTTTTTGATCCCCAGCACCACAAATATACATGTGTATGAATATGGTATGGTATATGTGCATATGTTCACATATGTGTATGTGCATATATATTTGTGTGTATGTATTTCTGTCTTTTGGTGTCAACATGGCGAAATGTGTGCCAATCCCATGAGCCAGTGTTATATGACCTGGCTGTGTTTTCTGGGGTAATAAAAGATGTAATATGTCCAATAACATTTTTATACATCCCAATGACAGGCTGTGGGTCAGGAGAGTCACATAGACATCTGTTAGACATTGAATGCATATCCATCTAAATTGCATACAGAGACACTCTAACCTACAGTGTGATAGTACTTGGAAGTAATGGTTTGAGAAGGCAATTAGGTTATATGAGAGCATGTGGGTGGGGCTCTGCCATGGGGTTTGTGCCCTCATATGAAGAGGAAGTAAAGCAAGCTCATCCTCTCTGTGGTGAGAATACACAGTGAGGAAGCAGCTACCTACAAGCCAGAAAGGGGTGTTCAATAAGAAATGATTCATCAGACACCCTCCAAAACTGTGAAATAAGAACTATATAACTGTTATTTAAGCCATTTATTTAGTGCAATTTTATCACAACAGCTGTCTTCAGAAGCCTTTGCATCTGTCCAGAGGAATCGTGGTGGGAAGTCAGGGGCTTTCTCTGATGTCATTGTCATGTTGCTTCAACTGGCAGACATAATACGTACTATTTGAACATGAGGTACGTGTCAAGAAGTCCTGAAAATTAGTTATTCTGCACCCCTCATAGTGCAGCCAATAGCAGGGCTCTCTTTTCCAACCTCTAGAGTAGTTATTGATCCATCTGCATGCCTGCTTTGCACTGCATGATGCGTGTGTAGAGATACTTAGTGCTAGGCCTGCATCTCCAGCCCATTTCCCACTCAACATTCAGGATTTTTGCAACCATAAAGACAGAGAATTGACATCTCTAGATATTGTGATGAAGTTCTACCACATCAAATCGTCCCTAGGTGTCAAGATGGAGTCCCATCACACCAGGTCACATGTGCTACCTATGGAGGATTGTACTGTAACCATACCCTGTAGACTCTCCTCTATTCCTCCCTCTCCTATCAAACCTGAAACTCCCCCCTTCTTTCACGTGCTCTCCTCAGAATCTTTGAGCCCCATGCTCCCTAGATGCCTCCTTTTGTATACTCCTAGTCTCAGCTCCTACATTGAGTTTTTAGCAGTGTTGTTCACATTCTCTGTGCCCAAGACCTCTCCTTACCCAGGCTGAGCTTTATCATATATTGATGGGAATTAATGTTGTTCATACATATGACTCTGGTTCAGTGTCCTTCTCCTCCACTCAGAATAGCAAGGCATCATTGCATGTTGTTCAACTTCTTATCCCCATTACCCAGAACAGCATGTGGTTATACCATCCATCTATTTGTTAAATAGATATCCATGTAAAGCAATCTGTCATCATTGCTGCATTTAAAATTCTTTCCTAGGCTCGGGAACAGCTCAGTAGTGAAGAGCTTGCCAGACAACCATGAGGAGTATGGTTTGGATCTCTAGAATCCACAAGCAGGTGTGGTGGCAGCCTTAATCCTAGCACTCAGAAAGCAGAGACAGGGCATTTCAGGGCAGGCTGACTAGCTTGAGTAGCTAGAATCAACAACCAGATTTAGAAAGAGACCCTGTCTCAGAAAATAAAGTGGGGAGTGATCAAGGAAGACACTGAACATCCAACTTGAGTCTTCACACATATGTGCACACACATGCCCGTGCTCCAGATTACATGTGTGCCTACTACATACAAACAGGCACACAGATATACATACATACACAGCAATACATATACACATGTAAAAACATCTTCTATTTAGTTTTAGGTAAAATGAGAGAAAGCTAAGATATACCATTTTATAATCAAACATGATTATTTTCTCATGTACAATCCACAAGAAAATACTTCGCCCCTCTCCTGGAATGATCTCAGTTTATTACCTGAAAGCAAGCCCATTTTAGAATTTGGATATTAATTATTCTTTCATTAGACTCTCTGGCTTTTTGCTGTGCAGCTGGGCTAGGTCTTCAATGGGGCTGGTACAATTTACAGAAAGATTTTTAAAAGCATGCTTGATTTTTTTCTCTCCAAACCATTTCTTCAGTTTGCTTTCTTTCTTCTTTGCTACTTCCGTCTGAACTGAGCCAATAATAATTAAAAGAGCAGATGGCTCTGCTAATCAGATGCTGCTTGGTAATGCCACATAAAGAACCTGTCTAGGCTTTGCCTGCCACCTCGCTCCGACAGCTGCACCCCCAAATGACAGAACTTTCCCTAGGTTCCTCGAGACAGTTTGCACAGCAGCGTCAGGAAATCAGGGGACCGGAGTCAGAATCTAAGTTCTAAGTCTATATGGTTAGGAGCTGATCCTGGAAATGAATGTATAACTTTTTAGAAATGGGAACGCTCAAATAGCATTAACTAAATTAGAAGGGGAAATAGGGTGACTTTCAAGCTTTCAATTTCTCTTAGTTCAGATGTAGGTCAGAGAGGAATTAGACTCCCGGCAGGGCTCTTCTGTGCCCTCTGCTCTCTGTGTTAGAGACACCAGCAGGAGCTGCAGATGGGACCTCAGAGAACAGCCTGAGGACGATGGCTCCTTGAAGAACTGCATTGGCAGCTTCATCTGGGAGAGCTGAAGGAGGGGTGAATTAAGATGACTGGTATGGAGGTACGGCTAAAACATTCTTCATCTAACATTATATGCCGAAGTTCTCCAAATATGACCTTATTTGGAAACCAGGTCATTGTAGATGGGCTACTTCAGGATGAAGTCACACTGTCGTGAGAGAGCCCTGATGCCCTGTGACTGGGATCCTCATAGGAAGTGAAAATTCTGGCACAGAAATACCTGAGTACAACAGGAATCCTCATCAAGCCAGAAGATACTATGTTCTCAGTGAGGGCCAGAAAAGACCTCTGGGTGGGTGAGGGGCTCTGTTGCAGGAGAGGTCCCTAGAGAGCATGACTGACTGAAGCAGGCTGCACAGGAGCTGGTCTGTGTGTGGAGGAGCAGCCTGTCTCAGAGACTGATGTTCAGAACACTCACATGAGGGAATAAGAGAAGAGGGCCAAGACATGACCCAGCAAAGGAGGGGGCAGGAGACAGGGGCCCAGGGCAGTGACCAGGAGGCCACAGAAGGGAGACTTTGGAAACCACAGTTGCTACTGCAGCCTCAGCCCTGTGCTTTCCTACTGCATGACCTGGGATGTGCATAGAGCTTAGGGTCTGGCTTTCCTCATCTGCACCAGGGCTACGTCAGGGTGATGTTATCTTCTTGGAAGCATTGTTGCATGAAGTGAGAACTTGGAAGAAAGCCAGGCTGTGTCACCATCTATCTAAGAAAGATTCTATTTCTAGACCAATAATAACATTAAATATCCAGCTTCAACAGCTATCAATGTACAAAGTAAGTGTAAAGAACGCTCTAAACTGCCGGGCGTTGGTGGTGCACACCTTTAATCCCAGCACTCGGGAGGCAGAGCCAGGCGGATCTCTGTGAGTTCGAGGCCAGCCTGGGCTACCAAGTGAGCTCCAGGAAAGGCGCAAAGCTGCACAGAGAAACCCTGTCTCAAAAAAAAAAAAAAAAAGAACGCTCTAAACTATTCCCCAGAACAAAGTCAAAGACTAGGTTAAATGATAAGATGCCACATTCTAAGAACAGATGATCTGATATTATGAAAATGTCAATTTTCTGAAAATGAAAGAAAGCAATTGATCTTCCTCCCTTTCTAAACTGCATTGATTAAAATATGCTACTCCCACCAAGGAGATTAGAAAAATCAATAAGACATTTGAGAATATGTAATCTTGGTGAGGGTGAAGGGAAATGAACATATCTTACAGAGTATTTCTTGGGACCAACTCATGTGATTATTTTTAGTCATAAGTATTGTACATACTTCAACCCAGTGGGTCCTCTACAAGACTCTGTCCAAAGTAAATCCTCAGACACAGCCACATATTAATAGATAGCACTGAACTGTAGTGCCCTCTGACTCTTTAGAAACAGTAGAATGCTAACTGAGGGGTAACTGAGTAAAACAATTAATATGCTCAAACTCACAGTGATTGAAAGGAGAGTAAGGCAGAGCTACCACAGTTCTGGAAAGATCTCCAAGGCAGTCTAGAGTAATAACAACATGATACGTAGATCAACAAACTACATATGTATGTGTCTAAGCATAAATTTGATTATGCAAATGAACACAGGTATTGAAGTAGCAGATATTTGCTGAAGTGAGCTGGGAGAGGAGCTCACACCCCATGCTCTCTTACACACTCTAGTAGCCTGCTCCTAGAGGAGTCTGGGGGTGTGGCACATGGCACATGCAGACCAAAGGCCTGGTAGCTTAGAGACATAGGATAATCAGGAAGGCTGGGATAGGCAAGGTGTGTCGAAGGTGACTTGATTTTCTCTTGCTTTCCAAGCTGGTCTACTGGTGGGTGCAGATGTAGCAGAGAGGGATGCCTCCAACATTCCTTTGACCTTTGTTATCCCTGCCCTCCAAACACCTAACTGGCCATGCTCCCACCTCCTCACCACCCACGGCTGCTTCGCACCCTACGACTTTGCACCTAACTGCATTCACCATCATGGTTCTTCAGTCAGAATGTCAGCCACGACAGAGGCCTCAGGGAGCAAAGCCACCCTCTTGCTTCCCCTGGTTCTGCCCTTCCCCTTACTCTCTGCATTAAATGATTGGACATTCAAGATACACAGATCCTGTGGTCCCCCCTGCCCCACCCCACCCCCGAAGAGGAGGAGGCATTCGAGTCCAGGCAGTGACCTCACCTTGCCACTACTCTTTGCTGTAATCTGTGCTGTTGAAGAAAGCATCATCAAGGCAGCCAATGCACAGCACAGGCCAGGCTGCCTGGAAAAGTCACGGCACTGGAAGTAATGATACACTATAGTGGGGGCATGTGGACGCCTAGGCTGGCTTCTAAGTCCAGAGTCCTCCAGCACAGACATGTTAAAACACTCTGGAAGCAATCTCACAAAGACATTTTCCTCCTGTAACTAAGATTTGCTCAGTGTACTTCTCCCACAGTTAAATGAGGCTCAATTACACACTGCTAATTTAAGCCTGCATACTGCATTCAACTGTGCACCTAATTACCCTGTTTAGTTTGTTAATGATCAGAGCTTTGCCTGTGCAGATCTTGGAGTCTACCATTAATCTTTACTCTAGTTAGATTTCTCGTGATTTTTTTTCCAGAATATATCCTTCCAAAAAAATTAGATTTTAAAGGGATTATTTAAGGATTAACACCACCACCACCAAAGACGCTCAAACAACTTACACAGTTCTCATTCATTCGTATGAGGAGGGGACACTTGTCACTCGCTATGGGCCACTCATGTCCAGGGGAAAATGTTTTAGTTGGAGACAAGAATAGCAATTAGACAAAGGAGAGAAAAGTGAACAGTGGTTGGTGCATAAGTGCAAAAAAGAACTAAGAAATGAGCCAGAAGAGAGTGAGTGCTTCCTCAAGAGGGAGAGGGGCCAAGGGGGAGAAAGAGAGAGAGGAGAGAGAGGGGGGAGAGGGGAAGAGAGAGAGAGAGAAAGAGAGAGAGAGAGAGAGAGAGAGAGAGGGAGGGAGGGAGGGAGAGAGAGAGAGAGAGAGAGAGAGAGAGAGAGAGAGAGAGAGAGAACAAGCAGAGGAGAGAGATATGACTTGTGACTTGAAGGGAGTTTGGCAGGGTAGAGAATCCAAGGGCACTAGGGAGGCTAGACATGATCAAAGCTTAATGTAGACAAAGGAGGGAATCCTATCCATCTGTATAATTACGCAGTCATCATAATTTTTAAAATAAATACTTCTAAAAAGTTAAATCTAGATAGTTATAACTATTAAAAGCAACATGTTCAAAAACGAACGAACGGTGGAAGGAACTGAAGGGGAGCGCGGAACCTCAGGGATGGCCTCTCCAGCTCTCAACAGAACAAGCCACTGTCCATGTGCAGCCATGTTGGCCTCTTTCTGCCGCTGTGATAAAATACCAAGGCAACAACAGCTCAGGGGAGGAAGGGTTTCTTCTGTTTACAGAGTGGATACAGTCCCTCATAGCAGTGGGAGCCTACCAACTGCCTGGCGGTCAGAAAGCCGACGACAACAGGAAGGGCCACGCTGCACACCTCCAAAGCCCACCCCAGGGATGCACTTTCTCCAGCAAGGCTCCATCTCCTAATGCTTCCATAGTCTTCCCAAACAGCACCACCATGGGTGGGGGGCGGTGTTCAAATATGAGGGGGGCATTTCACATCCAAACCACAATGGAGCCTGTGATGTGCTGGGAGAGCTGTTCTATCTTCCTGGCTCCTCAGCCTCCTCAATGCCACTGATTCATTCAGAGAAAAAGCCACCAATGTCCATCCTGCTGCCTCCCGAAGGATGCCTCATGTGGTCTCTCCCTATTTAACACTTACTATCCTTCTTTCTGTAAACACAGGAAAACTGACCCATAGCTTAGAGTCTTTGGGAGATAATTGCATCAACCAGTAGTCAGTATATTTGCATATGTACATATATGGCTGGTTCTATTGACTTTACATTTCAAGGTAGCAATACAAATATTCTTTACACATACTTTGCTTTAGACAAACAGGGCTATTTGAAAGACAAAAAAGAAGTAGGAGTGTAGATGGGTTAGGTGATTGCAGGTAATCCTGAATGCAGTCCAAGAATAACCTGGTATTGTGAAGCTTTGCATCCATGTCTCTTCTGACACCAGGTAGGTAATATATTCTCAACATGAGAAAGGGGGCAACTGCTGGTTGCCAGAAAGGAAAGATGGAACGATCCAAAAGGATGAGGCCATTAGAAAATATCCGGTTGTGTGCATGCCGTTCCAGAAGGCCAGGCCAGAGAGTGAGGAGAGCATAGTGGTTGGGGATGTGGAAGCCGCACCTCTGCCTTGATGGGTGGGAGAAGAGTACCAAAAGCCCCAGGGTTTGAAGCCAGGGTGGAGGTAGGTGACTGCTATTTCCTGATGGTGAGACAAGAGGTAAAACACAATGAAATGGGCAAAATTGGGTGGAAAACAGGTGAGGCAGATACAGAACTCACAAAGGGTGGGGAATGCAGCCCACCATGGATGGCAGAGGATGGATGGAGAAAGTCAGAAAAAGCAGAAAACGGCTTTTAGGATATGGTTGAATTTTCCTGAGATAGGTTAATTCAGAGTTGGTCCTTTAAGGGGGAGCCCTGGTACCTCCCCCTGCTCTCCCCCAAGGCCTTTCTCCCATGTCTTAGCCTGGCAGGCATCTAACTTGAGGCTCTCATGCTTAGTACTTTATTTTTAGAGCCAAACCATGAACTCATTCCATTGTAAAGAGTGCCTTTCTCCACGGATTAGTCAGACCATGATCATTAATATTTTATGAGTCTATATACAATGTGTTCAGTTCCACCTAACGGCTTCCAAGAAGGGAAAAGCACACAAAAGAGTTAAAAATGGGGTGTGAGTTCCCTGCTCTGGAGAAAGCCCACCCTGTCTTTTTATTTCACTTTACATATTTTCCTTCCCATATATTTGCACTTAGAAACAGTTTATATTAGCTTTTATATCAGCAGGACACACTTTCTGTACCAGTTTTCTCTAGCAAGTCTCATATAGTAAAACCACTCTGTGCCCTTCACACACCCTCAGAGCAGAATATGGTAAAGTTGTCCATGCCTTTGATGCAATCCAACATGTTTTTAATAAAGGCAGAATTTCCCTACAGCAAAGATGAGTGAAAGTCCCCAGTGTTCCAAGATAATTCATCCTCTTCTTGAGATGGAGCGCAAAAGAGTTTCCTCAGATGTATATGTTACTCACCTTAATATCTCTGAAAATTACTCTCCTGTCATGTTGGGAAAACTTCAACTTGTCACTTAAATAAGAATAAAGTGAAGCCATTTTAAGTGACTTGCAGTGAGGCCATCTTTTTTTATTTCTTGATAGTAAATTTTAATTAGAGGATATCTTTTAAAATAACCAATATTTTATCCTAAGAAATAGTAAAATGAGGACCATAGAAAAGAGCATTATTTCTCTTAAGTGGGCACCACTTATTTTTTTTAAACTATGTATATGTGCATGTATTTGTGTGTACATCAACAACAAACTTCCATCGTTGATAGTTTAGTATTAATACTGATATTAAATACTTGGGCCAATCTCTCAGATCATGAATCTCACACACAATAGGCAGGAGCCTGACAACCACATCCCAGACAAGTCCTCCAATCATTTTAACCTTACAAACCTGGTAAGGATCTCACCACAGAAACTATAACTTCAGGCTTCCACGAGTTAAACCACACATCCCATTCTGAAGGGCTGTGACATGCTACAGTCACCGGAGGGACAGGAACTCCCCCAGAACCTTCTCATGTAGGCACAGATCATTACTGTTGCCTACATTGCCATTTGGGGACCTCCCTGCAGATTGTCACAGCACACCTATCATGGAAGGGGAAACTGGAGAGCTCAGGCTTGGGAGGATGGAGGAGCGAGAAGACAGGAGTTCAGGTGAGGGGAGCAAATGAGAATCTTATATCCTAAGAAGACAATCGTGCTCATTCTCCCAGGCAACTTAGTCAGGGGTCCTTGGGAAGGAACCCTTTGTCACCTGCCCATCACTGACTCCATCTCCCTTCCTTTTCAAAGTCTCTTGGAAAGATGCCGATGTGTGTGCTCGGGAGGAAGAAATTGATGGTGCCCCACGTAACATCTGCTTATCCAGTCTCCTTTGATGCCCATGCTCCATCTCACCCACGTTGGAACTCAGCCTCTGTGCTGGTGGGTGGGTAGATCTCAAATATTCAGCTAAAAGCTGAAAATGTTGTCCATGTGTTTTTCACTGCACAGGAGTGAAAATTCTAGTCTCTCAGTCAGCATTAGACAGCAGCAACTTTAGATGGACCTGTAATAGCCAGGTAAGAAGAAAGAGTCCTCCTTTTCCTCCTGACAGATGTGAAGGAGATTTTCATGACTCATGGAGAGAGGCTGGAAGAACTTGGATGAACTTCATTGCTGTGATAACCCTCTGCATGTCTGCCATTGGCTACACCATTCTCTAGGTGAAGAGGAGTTCAAGCCCAGTGTGAGCAACAGTGAGTTTGAAGAAGCTAGCCTAGGCTACATGAAACCTTAGCTAAAATAAAGCCCATGAGAAATGATATTTATACTTTTTCCACTAAAGGTGAAAAGAGGGATTTCTCCAAGGAAATAGCTTTATCATAGAAAAATGCCAAGGGATATAACACCGCTGTTGGATGATATCAATTGCAGAAATCACCAGGCCTGAACTGTGTGGAGCCCCGGCCCCTCCACGGCTGCTGCCATAGCTGTAGTTTGATAAGCACAAGTATTGCTGCTGCCTTGTCATGGTTATAGGGATGAGTGGAAGAGTGGGTATTACTCCAGATAAGCTCTGAAGAAGCCAGTTCTGCATTTAAAAACCTGCATGCATGAACACCAGGCAGACAGCTGGAGGCAGATAGAATATCACAACTCGCTTCACATGCCTCCTGTTCACAATAAGAATGTCAAGGTGTGTTTGTCACTTCTGTCACCATGACAAACATCTGAGCAAGACAACTTGAAAAGATGAAGTTGAACTTGGTTCATGGTTTCAGGCCATCGTGGCAGGGAGGGTGTGGTGGGCAGCTTACAACATGGTGGACAGGAAACAGAAAATGCTAGGCTGTCTGAATTTTTGCTTTTATTCTCTCTCATTCCATCTGAACACTGGAGAGGTAGCTCAGGAGAGTAGCACAACATGTGCAGAGCCCCTCAGAATGGTAAGAGAACAAACAAAAACCTTCTAGCTCTATCTGGGACCCTACCCTGGGAGGAGGTGCCACCCACATCCAAGGCAGGTCTTCAATTCCTCTCTAGAAACAAACTCATGGGGGTTTGTTTCACTGGTCTATGAGCTTCTCAACCAATAAAGTTGATGCTCAGGATTAACAGCCACATAATTCTTGACACAATGACTCAGCCAGTAAAGGCGCTTACTGTGCAAGCCTGAATACCCGAGTTCAAACCTCAGAATTCAGGGTGGAAGGGGAGAACCAACTCTTGAATTTGTTCTCTGACCTCCTCACATGCACCTCTCTCTCTGTTTCTCTCTGTGTCTCTGTCTCTCTCTGTCTCTCTCTCTGTCTCTTTCACACACACACACACACACACACACACACACACACACACTACAGACTCTCTCACACACACTAATAAATAACCAAACATGACAAGAGAGCAGCTCAAAGAGGAAACAGAAGAAAATCTGTGTTGAGTGAAATGAAACAACAGCTTGAGTGTATTTAACATTTACAGCTTTCAGGGAGTCTGATGCGTCTTTGTTTCTTTCTCTGGGGCAAACAATCTCATCAAGCCTCCTGCTGTGACATATCCCTGCCTCTAGTGGGATTTTCTCTAGGCAAGTGCAAGAGTGAATACAGTTCAGTGGTGGGGCACACCATGCCTGCACTAGCACGTGTCAGTGGCCCCACCCCGGTGCCACATGTCACGTGACACACACTCATTCAATCAAGGCTTGCTCAAGAATGCTACCTAGAGAACAGTGCCAGCCTATTACTTCTGCTGGAAACTCCTTACTGCAAATGTCTAAGGAACTCTTCACTCCAGAATGAGCAGGATACGTGGCTGAAACCTGCTTATAGTTGCAGTGGGACTGTGACTCTGGGTATCTGAGATGAGAGTCAGTTTGGGGTTTCTTTGTTCTTTGTGGGGGCAGGGGGAGGAAGAGAGAGAGATACAGAGAGTCAGACAGACAGATAGACACAGACAGAGACACACAGAGATACAGAGAGCTTCTCTGTAGCAGACATGCAGAAAAGAATGGAGCCAGATGCTCTTCAAAGACAGTTGCTGTGTCACACTTGAAAAGTACCTTCCTTCCCTTAGATTCTCCATGATCATCTTACAGATGTTTAGTAAACACCTGATGAAATTCATTCCTTTACTGTGGCAACCCCCTCCTAAGGCTTTGCTCATTTAATACATTTCTAAATCGGTTACTTTATTATGGAACAAAAAGAGGAATCCCTGCCTTTTAAATCTCTGGTGTGTCCCAAACAAGAGAAGCCTAGTAAACTCCTTTTAAATGTCTCAAACTCACAGCAATCTCCCTGTCTCAACCTCTTAGTGCTGGGATTATAGTGTGAACCATCATGCCAACCTCAATGAACATTATTTTAAAAAATAGTTAGAGACTTTAAACACTAATGAAACAATCCTCAGATGTTCTGGTTACAGGTGGCAGCCTTCTGAAACTGAAATATATTTGGAAATAGTTACAGATGATGGTGGGCCAGAAAACACGGCTCTTACAAAGCCTGAGCTTGAACTGATTTCTAAGAACACACCTTAATAAAATGTAGAAAATGATAGCATAGGAATATGCGGTAGATAACCATCAATACATGGGACGGGTAACCACAGATTCTTATGAGATCTCAGTAAAGCACTTGGCAACAAGCTGACAACCTGTTTAGTCCTAGGGACCCACAGGGTAGGAGAGAACTACTTCCTCTGCTATCACTTGTCATGATACGCATGCATACACACACACACACACACACACACACACACACACACACGCAGCCACACACATTCCTCTAAATAAATGTAAATGTAATGGGAAAACTATTTAAAGATGTCGACTTTCTGGATACAGGTTTCCTGAGCTGATGATTCGAGGTGGCGAGCACCAGGCACAGACCCAGTTCCCTTCTGTGTCTGGTCCATACACTGAACCTCTCTCCCTGGGTCAGCTGATCTCTAGATAATACTCTGAAGAATGCTTCCTGCTGCACCAGACAGCATCAGGAAAAGAGCAACCAAGAGACCAGGCTTGGCCACCGGAACTCCAGATGTTCAAACCCAGACACAGATGAAGCAAAGACTGAGCCTATGCCACCAGCAGCACCTGTGTTCAAGTTCAAGTCCCACCCCACCAAGTGAAAGGACTCTCATACTGCACCACCTTGACGTGGTGGAGTGACTCATCGAGCAGACACACAATCATTTAACTAACACATAGAAGGTGGGAACTCCTAATGTCTCACTACTGTGAGTGAGATGAAGCTTTATACACAGATCTTTGCCCACATTTCTGATGATTTCCTCAATATGGTTCCATGAAGTCCCTGGGATCCAACCTAATTCCTTTTAAAGAAAGACATTTAATGGGTAGCTTGGTGACATGAATTATATAGTAAGGTTATTGAGTGGTTTAATGATCTATGATGGTGATCTACTTAGCGTCTAAACACAGATGTATACCCACATTATTTATCTACCTCACCTAGAACATTTATGAGCACAGAGAGGGGAAGGGAAGTGCTGTGATCTCTGCCGATTGACCCAGGGATTCATATCACTTCTTGTTTTTTTTTAACCCATTTGATCCATTTATTCCAATGATGCCTCAGAATGCAATTATGTACTTGTCTTTTCAGTCATCAAATCAAACAAATATTCTAAAATAAACAGAAATAATAAGTAAAAAATTTAAGTATATATGTACATAAGAAAAGAGACAGATAAGAAGACATTATAAAACATTTGAAAAGTACAAGATTTCAACTTCAGGTCTGTCTTGACTCAAATCTCATGCTCTAACTACTGCAGCTATGGCCTTAAGAAAGAAAGTTTTAACAGGAGACAGAAATGGAATTCAGTGATTGATAGTCCTCCAAGTAGATGGAGGCTTTCTGCATATCACTTCTTTTAATCCCTCAATTCTGTGAGATGTGCAGGATATCTGAGGTTATAGGGCCAATCATTTGGGGATGAGGCCACACAATCTAGATCTCCCTGATTCTGAGGAACACTTTCCACTGCATCAGACTGGATTACTCCCATGGTCAAGGTAACAAACTGAGGCACTTGGCTCTCTATAAGTCAGCCCTTCCTGTGCACAGACCCCCAGGTCTGGGAATGCCCAAAGCTGAAGATGAATTGGGCCTTGTACACACCATGTAACTGGGGATCAGTGGGGACTTGAGGTAAAGTGACAGGCAGGAGGAGGAGGAGCTTATGACTCAGTGGGCTTCAGGTCTTTGTTAATTATTTCCCAGGGGGATAGAAATGGGAGCTTTAAGAGTCAGTGGCTTTTACATGGCAAAATGTGTGACAATTCCTTTACTGTCATAGTTCATATAAGTGCATCGAGCCTCATTATTCTAGTTTTCCATGAGATTTCCTAGACTTGAGAAGAAAAAATATAGTTGAAAGTTTTCTCCAATCTCACCTGGCCTAGTGGTTCCACAGCCTGCTTATAAAATAATCACTCTTATTTTATAAGCAACTTATATTAATTATAACTGCTCAGCCATTAGCTCAGGCTTACTACTGACTAGCTTTTACACTTAAATTAACCCATAATTCTTATCTATGTTTAGCCACGTGGCTTGATACCTTTTCTCAGTTCTGCCTTGTCATCTTGCTTCCTCTGTGTCTGGCTGGTGACTCCTGATTCTGCCCTTTCTCTTCCCAGCATTCTCCTAGTCTACTAACCCTGCCTATACTTCCTACGTGGCTACTGACCAATCAGCATTTTATTAAACCAGTGTACAAGAGCATTATCCCACAGCAGAAAAATCTTGATCCAATAACCAAGGTTACAACATCAAGTTTCAGCCTCCTCCTCCTCCTTTCCCTATCCTGGATGGTTCCAAATAAATAATTTCATGTGGGACCAGATTTTGAACCTGAGAGAATAATTTTGGGCATTCTTTTGTTATTTTTATTTTAATGAAAGTCAAACTTGAAAATCAGAATTTTCCCTCCTCAAAGGTCAGGTCTATTTTTACTCCCCTTCTGGATATGTTTTTAATCAGATCTTCTGTTCTCATTGGTACCCAGCCTTGTTACAAAGCAATTTTATCCACCTGCAGAGTATAACATTTTCCCTATTTTAAGATGAAAGAAGTTCATAAATACATATATTTTCTTAGGTCCACTATGGTGGGAGTATGATTTGCAGGTTTGTACTTGAGTTCCATAATTCTCCAAGAAATTTCTTTCTTTTTCTTTATCTTCAATCACAATTCTTTTTTTAAAATATTAAATCCTGACATATTTATCTTTATATTAATGAACTTTTTAAAAAGTGTGCATTGAAACAACTTTAAAAGGGTCGACTTCTGTGAACAGAGACTCCTGGGCAGAACCCTGGGGCTGGCTTTATCTTGATCCTTTTGTCTCATCCTTCACTCTGAGGTCCGCATGTGAAGAGAAGGGTTGGGGATGTTGGCATTTGCCATGTGGCTCTTTGACCTCATCATCTGTTGTTTGAATAGCTCTTGTACCAAGCAGACAAGATTGCTGATGCCCCAAATTTGAGCCTTGGAAACTACATGGTGGCTGGAGAAAGCCTGCTCCAGCAAGTTGTTCTCTGACTTCCACACGCTTATGTGGCATGCTAAGTGGGCACTCAGATACCTACACTTAAACACATACACACTCTTGACACCAACTTCAGGGTTTGGGCAGGAAAGGGTTCTGTGCTGGAACTTGAGTTCCTTATGGTTCATAAATGGGCCCAGTGCCCTTTGATGATTCCACCTTTTCATCTGGAGTGTGAACTCATCAGGTGCTATGACACTAACCACTTCACAAGGCTCCTTTGGCATTTTTAAAATGATAAGGGAAAGTCCTAAAAATGAGACCTATGTCCATATATTCCATTTGTGATGTGACTTTGCCTTGGATCACAAATTCAAAGGGAGGAGACTCTATAACTTTGTAAAAATCATTTGTTATTTCTGGCATTTCCTGTGGAGATAAGATGAAGTCCTGAGTGAGTGTGTCTTGTTGACCTGAACATAGCCATGTCAAGGACTCCAATGCCTCAAACCCATGGAAATTTCAAAGTTTCTCCCTTCCTAGCCTCCAGGTCCCACTACCTGTCTCAGAGGATTGGAAAGGCCCAGCAATTTAATAAGATAAAAGAAAAATATGTACAAATCAATATTGCAATGATGGGGACAGATATAAGGACATGACTGGCGTGTAACTAGGTTTAGAAGGGCTGACTCCCACCCCTGTACCAACAGTGTTGGTTCAATTGTGCTGCCCAGGTGAGGTACAGGGCCTCCTCTCCTGAGTTTTGCAGTTGGTGGGGGTCAAGGATGGCTCTCCCACACTTATGACCACAGGACCAGCTCTCCAACTTGCCTCAGGTGTTGATGGGTGTGTAGGGGGAACAAGAGACACTTTCATTACTACCACTGGCTATGAGAAATTGAAGCAGATGCTGACTTCACCTTAAGAGCTAAACTTTGCACTTCTCAAAGAAAGCATTAAAGAATTAAATTGAGCCACCCTTGGAGTAGGCAAAGACATTTTACTGGGGACACAGTGAAAAGTGAACTGCAAAAGGAAGATCTTTATAAAGTAAATTTAATGACGATGATGACAACAACAACGAAAACCTTCACTTTTTCAAAAATACCATTAAGAAACCAAGAAAGCCAACTCAGGTTCAAAGGAGACACTCTCCAAGCATTGCAAGAATTCAAGGATTCAGCTCTAAGACAAATGTCCCAACTCAAAGCATTCATAATATTTGAAGAAGCACTTCAAAGAAAATATAAGAATGGCCATGAGCATATTTTAAATGCTAGTGTATAAAAATGCATAATAAAACCACAGTTTGATACTAAAGAAAAAAATCATCTTCCTAAAAACCAAGGCCCCAAACTGGGCTCAGAGTTCCATAAACCCTGTTATTTGTATAGTTCCCAGAGGTAAAAAACCAAAAACAAATAAAAACTAGCAAAACACAGCTGACCTCAACCTGATACCAAAGGTTACAAAGGCAGATAACAGTCCCATCCTCACCTGCACAGTCGCAAGCAAGCAAGCAAGCAAGCAAGCAAGCAAACAAACAAACCCCTGCTTACTTTTCTCCATTTTGCCCTTATTAAAACGTTCTCTTTTCCCTTCCCGGCTACAAACCCTACTCAAATCACATACTGAGTGCTCTGGATATCTGGACAGCCTTGAGGTACAACCTCTCTCAGGGTATTAAAGTCAGCTTTTGCTGTTGCAGTAAGTGTGAAATTTCATTCCTTGCTTCCTCTTGTAAACTTAATCCTTGAAGATACAACTGCACATCTCCAGGATGAGCTACAGCTCTAATGTGTTGGTGAGAGAGTGAAACAATCACATCTTTCATCTGTTACTTACAATCATGCAAAAATCCTCATTAATAAGCCACATACAGGGAATTCAGTCTGATGGCTAGCTCATGCTACTTCTCTTCTGTGTCGTCTTCTAGAATGCCAGAGTTGAAATCATTGCATTCACTTCATCACTCAACAACAGGTGGTGACTTGCAGTTTAAAGGACATGGATTCAGAAAACTACACAGGTGGGCACATCTTTAAAAAATATTACTAAAAAAAGTTCATACTATCCAAGTGCAGAGATCTTGAAGAGGTCATTCACTTGCCAGCATGAGCCTGACTACTACAAAGTTCCCTGACAAGCACTTGGGTAAATCACTAGGCTCAAAGCTAAGGGGATTTCCCCAGATATGGCACATGGGAAGGAGACACTGGCTTGTCTGGCTTCATTCATGAGTAGGAGTCACAATGTTCCTGCTCTCAGTCACATCTATCCACAGTAACAACTGCAGGGCTCAATGTCTACCTGGACCTTCCTCCAGGGTCAAGGCTACAGAAAAGACAGGCAATACAGGGAAGAAAAGGGAGGAGCAAACCAAGAGACAAACACACAGGGTCATTTTGGACATGTTTATACATGGTTGGCACTCAATACAGCTTATTTATTTATATCAAAGCTGCGCATTGTGTCAAAAGGAGTCAGACTTTTCCAGTCTGAGGTTGATATTACAACTGAATGAGGGAGTCACAATTTTACCGTCATTTTTTTTTTTAAATGAAAAAGATAGATTTTTAACTGGCTTATACTTTTGGGCAAAATAGTAGCATGATGTATCTGACTGGGAAAGGCACTGGCAAGTGTAGCCTCCTTGTTAGAACTTTCCAATAGGGGTAAGTGCCACTGCTGGCTTATGATGGCCATTACTGGTTGCCAATTTCACTGCAACTGGAATTAACTAAAACCCCCCAAATAGAGGGCACACCTGTGAGAGATTTCTGCATAATTTGAAGTGGTAAGATCTATTTCTAATCTGGATCTTTGAGGTAGGAAGAAAGACACACCTTTAATCCAGATCTTTAATCTATTTTTAATAGGGGCCATGCCTTCTGCCGGAAGCCTAAGTAAGGACATGGAAGGAGGAAGCTTTTGCTCTTTTCTTGCTTCTTCTTGCTCCCACTAGCAAGTCCACTCCTTAGCTGGCATTAGAGTCCACTTCTTCAGGACTCCAGTGTATACTGAATATTAGCTGAGACATCCAGCTCCATGGACTGAGCAACTACCGGATTCTTGGACTTTCTGTTCATAGCTAGCCATCATTGAATTAGCTGAACCACAGTGTGTAAGACACTCTAATAAATTCCATGTGGTGATATTTTATTTGTGCTGAAATGTGGTGATATTTTATTTGTGTGTTAATAAATAAAGCTTGCCTAGAGATGGGGGGGGGAGGCCATCCATTTTAAGTAAACAAGAAGTTAGGCAGCACACGCCCTTAATCCCTTAGCAGGCAGGATCTCTGTGTGTTCAAGGTTATACTAGGGAGCAGAGCCAAGTGTGGTGACACATGCCTTTAATCCCAGTACCAACCATAGAGTCCTGGAGGTCTGTACAGACAGTAACAGAGCTGTGTAGGAAGAAGAAGTGAGGTAGTTGGGCTAAGAGTCAATGAGAGGGCAGAAAAGCAAGACATATTAATATTAGCCCGGGTAGACAGGATCTATATTTCCCTGATATCTCTAAGGCTTTAACCCAAGTTTCTGGCTTAATGTTTTTTATTTAATAAGACCATTTAGAAATTCATCTTCAATTACCTTTCTAGACATAGAGAGAGAGAGAGTCGTTCTATAAATTCTGGTACTAGAGAGAACCCTGACTAATACAAGCCCTTCATTTCTACAGACAGGTAGTATACCAATTCACCATGCATTTAGAGAGGCGTTAGCCAAATAGTGAAGGGACTAGGGAACTTCTCTGATCAGAATGGTCACACTGTCTGGTGGTAGGGAAACAGACCTCACGTTTACAAGGACCATGTTATAGCTGGTGGCATTGACTAGTAGACAGGGTGGTGGATAATGGACATGAAGTCCAGAATCCTTCAAGGATGAGAGAACCAGGATAGGCTTAGATATCATAGACATCACATAGGGCCCAGAGAGCCCTGCACAGCTACCCCTATCCCTGAATCACAGATCCTATACATTGGCAAGGGACTGCTGTGTGATACAATTTGAGTCAGCCAGGTGAGACTTAGTTGGGAAGTTTTCCTCAGCCTGTAGAGGCCCTTCCTCTATCTAAACCAGTGGTTCTCAACCTGTGGGTTAAATGATGCTTTCCTGGGGGTCACCTAAGACATATGCATATCAGATATTTATGATTCACAACAGTAGCAAAATTACAGTTATGAAGTAGTAATGAAAACAATTTTATAGCTGGGTATCACTATAACATGAGGAACTGTATTAAGGGGTTGCAACATTAGGAAGGTTGAGAACCACTGTTCTAAATGTTTCTACTCTCGGCACAATTCCTATAGTCAGAACTCTCTATCTCCGCATGCAAGATCTACAGACTGCACCAGTTATAGATTCAAATTTACCAGGAAAGATATGCAGTTATGCTGAACATGGACAGAAATTTTGCTTGTGATTATCCCCTAAACGAGTGGTTCTCAACTGTTATGAATCATAGTGTAAATATCTGATATGTAGGATATCTGATATGGAACCACTAGGAAAGGGTCTAATCCCAAAGGGTTTGTAACCCACAGGTTGAGAAACACTACCTTACAACACACAGTGGCTACTTGGCTAGTATTTGCAGTGTGTCTAGAGATGACTCAAAATACATGAGAATGTACACAGGTTGCATGAAGAGCATGGAACATCCTTGGACTGTGATGTCGGAGGATGTGCAAGTGGTATAGCACTTGGTCCCAGCTTGCCCTTCAAGGCTGCTTCCTGACCACTTCCCTCCCCTTTCTATGGTGTCTTCCTGATGGTCCAAGCTGTGTTGGCTTCTTCCTCTTTGGAAACTTGGTCTTCTTTGTCTTCGCTGATCCCTCAACCATCCTGGTCAGCCCGAGTTCCTTCCTTTCTTTGCTGCCCATGTTTTAACAACAAAGAGGAAAACTATGGTTGTATGATTATGTGGAAAAATAACCTCAGTGGTGACCTGTGCCTGGTCTGTACTGTATGCTTAAAAGACACTTGCTGAATTTACCAAGCTGATGAGTGAGCACTCCCCTGGTCATCTCTTAGGGTAATGCTGTTACTTTACCAAGGTAAAGTCGTATACAGAGGATGGGAATAGGACTAACATGTCAGCATTCCATTTAAGCACAAAGTAACATCACACAGGAAAAAAATGATAACTCTTCAATTTGAGGTTAAAAAGCCAACTATTTACAAAGAAAATTATGGGGTTGATGTTAAAGCCAATTGACTTAGCACAATTAGTTAAATAAAATAATAAAGATGTTATGTGAAAAACTTAAAATATTCCAGAACTGGTGATGTGGTCCTAGACTACTCTCTAGTGGCTGGTTACAGAGCAAGATGCTTTCAGAATAAATTCCAGATTTCATATTAATAGAAAAAAAGGAAGGGTAAATAGCATTGACTTTGAGTCATGGAGTTCTTTATTGAATATTTTATTTATCCAAAATATGCTGGAGAATTTTTAAAGCCAAGGACTTGTATACCTAGTTGTTCTTAGAGGAGCCAGTTAAAAGATGATGGAAGATGTAATTTCCATGAAGATTGTGTCAATGGAATGATGACGATGCCCTGACCTATCTGAAGCACTTGATTATGTCCACAATTGTGACATTCATGCTTTTATTCCCTGTGATGGTTCCAAACCAACTGGGAGATTTCCCCAAAACTATTCCCTGAATAGAATCTTAAAGTTGTAAAGGTTGAGTAAAAACCTTTAATATCCTTTTTGCTGCTGTTTTGCTTTGCTGATGTATGTTATTTTAATAGTTTTTAAGATCCCATTCCTTGTCATGTAAAATCATTTTCATGACTTTATGATATGGGAGCAAGAAGGTGGCCTTAATCAGCTATAATTCTATAGTGGAGATTTTACAAGGAAATCATTAATGTCTGAGTACAATAGAAAACACACTAGAATTCATTTTAGAAACCTGACCACAAACTAAGTGTTGTCTCTAACATCATAGGGCAATCATAAAACACTGGTATTTGATTAAGACAAGAAAAATAAAGGGCACACAGAGATGGGTCCACATCCACTTCACAAGGAGGTCACTCAACTTTTGTGATATTGTTTTAGCATTAAATTAATCTATTTAATTATCTGGCTATTTCTATCATAGTTCTTGGGTATAAACCATCTTCAAATCACTTTAACTCAATAAATAATAGTGTGCTTTAATTATTATTAATCAAAAGAAAGATGGGTTTCTGAAAGCAAACTCTGCTAGATAAATCAGTCAATGGAGACAAAGGACATGGCTTATTGCCATCATATAAATCTTTGGTCATAGACATGATCTCATTCACTCCTAAGGGCAACAGTCTTGTGTTCTCATGACTGCCATGTATGAATACACAAAATGATGCTTCATTTGATCCAGTCTGCTCCCTAGAACTCTTCAGTGATGTAATGGCTCACAGAGATGTGACATTGGGACTCTTTTCTTTTTCCTACACTGAGGACTAGATTGTCATACTTTCATGGGGGTAAGAATTAAAAACTATAATAACCCAAATGGGAGGAGAGAGCCTCTGCTTGCATGAAGTAACCAGATGATACCAGAGAATCAAATGGATTGGGCTGAAGAATTCAAAACTACCCACCTTGGATTTCAGGATATTATTTAGTTAGAAGGTGTCTTAGCTGGCTTTAACCATTAATTTGACACGAACTAGAGTCACATTAGAAGGTAGGCTCAATAGAGGGATTGCCCAGATCTGATTGTCTGATTGTCCCATAGACTAGTTTGTGGGTGTTGAGGGGGCGTGTCTTGATTCTTAATTGATGTAGGAGGTCCAGCACAAGATAGGCAGCTAGGCAGGTGGTCTTGGGCCATATATAAAAGTTAGCAAAGGGACTGGAGAGATGGATCAGTGGTTTTAAAGACTTTCTGGGTTTGGTTCCCAGGACTCACATGGTCATTCACAACCACCTGTAATTCTAGTTTGTGTTCTAGTATTCTCTTCTGGATTCTGTGGGCATCAGGCATGAATGAACATGGTATATAAACATGCATACAGACAAGAAACACATACACACAGAATAAAAATAAATACATCCCTGAAATTTTGCATGGCATCTAACCATGGGGATAGCTTGCAGGGGGGAGCCTTTCTCTGGTGGCAGCTAGCTGCTTCATGGACACAAGGCTCTCATTACCCTCTGTGCTCCTACAGTGATTACACAGAAAGAATTCTACTAACACTCACTTGGAACAAAGAAAGGGTATAAACAATCTAGTTGGTCAGTGATGGGAAACACGGTAACTGATTTAAAAACCATAAGAAGGAGAAAGGATAAGGAGTATAGGATAGGATGGCCTGAGATATTCCCTGAGTGACAATGTCAGGTAAAACAAAATAAAGTGACATAAGGGAGAATTGAAAGCTGGACACAAGCATTCAATGTACTTTTGCCAAAAGTTCTAATATCTAAGAAGAAAGAGGAAACAGAAAAACAAACAAACAACCCTGTATTTCAAGCTAGAAAAAGAGCTCAGGTGGTATCAGGTAGTTTATCTGAAAACAGACTATTAAAACACACATTGAAGACATTTTTAAAGCAGAAGTTAAAAATCTCATCTAGTTTTCAGGCTGATAAAACAGGTTTATAGAAATGAACAACATTGACTTCAACATCTAAGGAAAACACACCATCCTCTGGGTAACTTCTGTGCACAGCTCTCCTACCTTTTGTGTATAAAAGACAAGGAAGAAAATGTATCAGTATCACAGTCTCACCAGGTATATCATCCATGTATGCAGAAAAATGTTACTCTCATAGATATGGCACTCTATGAAAAGATTAAATACAGTAACTAAGAATATATAACATGATTTAAAACTAATACATCTCAATGCAATTGTCAAAATATGTGCAATGATATGCTAATAAAGTTTAATAAAATCAGTTCTACCATCACCATCATCACCATTATCATCACTCTAAGCAGTACTATCAGCAGCTGCAGCTCCAAAAATTACCATCATCATAATTATCACCAACATTATCATTATTACCACCACAATCACCAAAATCAGTATCATCTCACAATTAAAATTATTATAATCACTATCATCATCACCAAAATCACCCTCAAAATAACTACCACAACATCATCATCACCATCATACTCAACAACATCAACACCATTACCATCAGTTGCAGCAGCATCAGCATCAGCATCAGCATCAGCATCAGCATCAGCAGCAGCAGCAGCAGCAGCAGCACCATCATCATCACTGCCACCATGGATATCATCAGCAGCATCATAGTTATCACCATCAACACCATCACCATGAGCATCACCACCACCACCACCATCATCATTATCATCACTAACACCATTGACATCATCACCACCATTATAGCCATCAAATCAACACCATCACCATCAGCTGCAGCAGCATCATCATCACCACCACCATCATCGTGTAAAGCTCTACATTACTCCTACTGAAACAATGAGCTTCCTGGAAAAATATAAGAAGCATAATCCTATTAAATTTCTCAATTCTAATGTGAATGCTTCTTTATTCCTGGCTTTGAGAGTAAGAGAAGTGTACATGTTCCTAATATTAGGGCAAACATGGGCTCCACAAACCCTCAAAATGGCAGTGTCACTGACAATACCATGGGTTGTAGTCTGGGTTCTCAGCTCAGGCTGGATTCTGACCAGGTAAATAGCAGAATTGATACTTAAATCAGCATTTCCAAGAAACCTTGTAAAGTACATTTCTGTTTGTCAAGGCCCCCATTCCTGTTCATTCACCTACCATTTTTTATAAGAACAAAGAGTTTGGAATGTTAGGATTCCTAGCCACTCTCCCAGCTATGTGACCACACATGTGCTGTCCAGTAGCCAGGCAAGATGCTTAGTCACCCTAGGGCCTTGTGTCCTCCTGGATCTGTGCCCTGCGTGATCACATAATTTGTGTACAGTGTGATCACGTAATCTATGCATATGTGTGGTATAGCTATGTAAGCCCCTATGCACATGTGTGGGGTAAATCTATAAAAGTGGGTTCCACATATCCCTCCTCATCTTCCTGCAGGATCTTTTCATAGGCCTAAGTACCCCCTTCTATTTCCTCCCCTTAATAAACACTTATAGTGGGTTTTGTTGTATCTTGTGGCTTTTCTTGCACAGTAAACAGTGCCACTTAATGAATAACATTGAGCTGCTTAATAAATAACATTGGTACAGTGAACTACCTCTTGGAAGAGTATCTAGTTCCCTATTAACTCAAATAAGCTTCCTGCAGATCAAAGTCCTATGCTAGTTGCCAGTCTATTCTAGCTAACTTGCTTTCTCTCTCACTGCAACATAACTCCTTGTAACTGGCAAGACTCTCCCCGCCATTGTACTTTTCTCTCGCTCCCAAGAGATAGCCATGGCAGCTTTGAATTCACCCAAATGAACCTTTTCTTTTCATTCTTGGGGTGGTCTGGTTTGGTTAGCATTGCTAACACCTAGGAACTTTGAGCAATTATTCCTGAAGACTTAACACATGACCTGCAAATCTTTTCAGAAAAAAATGATTATGGAAATATAGTCACATAGAAAAAGTTTCTATGAAAAACATGTTAAAGGAGTAAGAAGAGATGAAATAAAAGCCATTAAGAATAAAACAAAAGAACAAGAAGTCTACTGTGATGACTTCATAGCTCAGCAAGACTCATATTTTCAGTAGTGTTGAACAATTTGATGAAATGATTATAACACCACAGTTGTTGAAATTATCTTGGTGATAAATTATACATAAAGTTCTATTTTCAAATATATCTGTAATCATCCAGAAGATTGAAATACATGGTTATACATGCACATAGAGGTCTGGCTGCAGCTCTGTGTCTGTAGTTTGCAGTTCTGTGGTTTTCTTTGTGCCTCATCCTTCATATTTTCCTAATTTTCTAAAAGTAGAATACATGAATTTATAATAAAAACCACATTTTAAAAGAAGGAAACAATTAAAAATCCTAGAGAACTGAGAAAATCAATAACTCAATGGAATAAGAGAGAGAAGAACTGCTAGAAATCCTGCACATTCACAGAGAGCTGCTCCTATGGAATTCTCCTTTGTTGAGAGAGCTACAGGATCATGATCATAGTCATGATGGTCCTTGAGGTGCAGGAGCATTACGAGAGTTGGGTCACATGTAAGCATGACAGGGATCTTAAAGGGAGAGATCCATCAGTTCCTGGAATGTCTTTGGAGATAGAGAGCATAATGGCCACAGACAGCCATGAGAGGCCCTGATGGGAGAAATAGGAACCTCTAGACCCCTCAGTTCTCTGTAGATTCCAACAATAAAGCCAGTTTAGAAGAATGGGCAACCACCCTATTATGTGACCTAGCCTGGCCTAACCTGCATGCCAGAAGTCAATAAGGCACTGATCAAAGTTGACTATAATTGAAGGCTATCTCACAGCTGCAGGGAGAAGGAAGGACACTGAAGAGAGACTGCAGGGACATGGCCTGATATTTGAGAGAGAGAATACCAGCTAGATGATTCATAAAGTAACAAGAATAAAGAGAAGTAAATGGTTTATACAAAACAGGGCATTAATAAGGATTGAGCTATGTCCTCTCACAATTTATATGCCCATGTCCTAACCCATTTTAGAATGCAATCTTATTTTGAAAGAGTGCCCTTGTAGATGCAATTAATTACACTGTTTAGGATGAATCCTTACACAAGAGGGAGTTTAGACACTAAGAATGCCATGTGGAGATGAAGACAGAGATGGGCTAATTTCATGATTTTGCCAGAAACCCCAAAAGCTGTAAGAGAGGCCCTGGCCAGGTCCCCTGTATTATTTTTCTGTTTCTCTGACAAAATATCATGATGAAAGGCAACCTAAGGAACAAAGAGCTTATTTTGGCTTATGGTTCCAGAGGGATAAGAATCCATAATGCTAGGGAGGCATGGCAGCAGGCAGCCAGAGCAGGAAGCTGAGAGATCACATCTTCAACAACAAACAAAAAGCAAAAAGTAGGGCAAAGCTATAAAGTATCAATGTACCTCAAGTAACATGCATCTTCCAGCAAGACTGCATGTCCTAAAGGTTCTATAACCTCCCCAAACAGCACCATCAACTAAGGACCAAGTGTTCAGATATCTGTGCCTATGGGGTCATTTCTCATTCAAATCCCCATGCCCCCCCCCACTCAGAACATCAGAAAGAGTCAATGAAGCTAACACCTTAACTTCAACCTCTAGCATCCAGAATCATAGCTAACACCTTAACTTCAACCTCTAAGCATCCAGAATCATGAGACAATGTACTTCTGTCATTTAAGCTACTTGGCTTGTAGTATCTTGCTGTAGTGGTCTCAGGAAACTAATGGAGCCATGTAATAAAGAATGAGCCATCTCCTGTAATCAGATTGGTGACTACCCAAATGTCATCAGAGAGCCTTCATTCAATAACTGATGGAAAAAATGTAGAGGCCCATAGCCAAGCACTGGGCCGAGCTCCAGGAATCCTGTTGAAGAGAGGGAGGATTATCTGAGCCAGGGGGGGTCAAGGTCATCACAGCAGAATTGACAGAAACCACTAACCTGGGCTCATAGGAGCATATAGACTCTGGGCTGACAGTCAGGGAGCCTGCATGGGACTGACCTAGTCCCTCTACATATATGTGACAGTTGTGTAGTTGTTCTATTTGTGGGATCAGGGCCTGTCCCTAACAGTTGAGATGGATTTTGGGAACCCATTTCCCAAAATGAATTGCCTCACCCAGCCTTAATACAAGGGTAGGAGCTTAGTCCTACCTCAGCTTGATATGCCCATGAAAGCCCTGCCCCTTTCTGAACAGAAACAGAGGAGGGATGGGGCAGAGGGGAAAGAAGTGGGGAGGGAGAGGAACTGTGGTTGGGATGTAAAATAAATGAAAAAAAGTTTAGTTAACAAAAAAGCAAAAAAAAAAAAAAAAAAAAAAAGAGTGAGCTTGGGGACAGCTGCACCTGTGGGCACCTCCATGCAAGTGTGGTGTTCTCAGTAATTTTCCACACAATATGTCAACCTGAAAACTGCTTCAGTAGTGCAGAAATGTACAAGAAACCACAAATGCTCCAGATGCTGAGACCCAGGAACAATGGTTGGCACCACTACTGCCCACAGCACAGACACACTCACTCTCCTGCTCCTTATCTGGCTTCCCCTAGACACTGACATTAGAAGCTGAGTTACCCTGGAAACCAGGATGATAGGACAGAGAAACCAGGCACCTATCTCTTCTTGTCAAAGATCGTGCTGGCCTTCAGGAAGCTTAGTATTTGGCGGGGCAAATTCAGCTTACTCAAGGATAGAGTGTGAGAAGCTGTCAGCTTATACTGTGACCAATTACTACTTTAATAGAATTATTAACTGAGAAAAAGACACCAAGGTGGGGAAGAATATCCAAAGCTTGTGGATCTAAAGACAAATGTCAAAACAATTTCTCTGGTGACCAGACAGAAACCAATAGCTCTATAAGAGGGGCCGCTTTTGTTTTCCTGGGTTTCTTGTAGAGAGGTAGGCCAGTCACAGATCTAGAGAGTTGCCTCCTTCAGAAACTGGGCTATAGTTTCTGTGCCAATGAACAGCTGTGTTTCAGATGTCTTTGTGTGTGCACAGGGAGGATGGGGACATTTCTCAAAACAATACCTAGCCTACCTGGACCCTTTCATCCCCTTTTCCCCATGGACTTGGATCCAGGATGATAGCTATGGTACACCCACTGTCACATGACCTGCTCACACCCAGGGCAGACTTTCATAATCAGTTTCTCCACTCTTTTCTGGTGAGTTCAGATAAGACCTGCCATGGATATAGTTTGGATGTATCTCCAAAGGGGTTTGCTTACAGGCAGTTTGGTCCCCAGAGTAGCCCACATGAGACATGGTAGAATGAATTTTTAAGAGACTGGACCCACTGGGAGGTAATTAGGTCTCTGGAGGCATGTTAACCTTGGAAAGGGATTAATGTGAATCTTGGACTTTCAGACTCCACAGCTCTGAGGTAAGTAAGCCTCATTTTACACCATGCTTATCCTCAAGTGGATTGCTTTAGCAGAAGAAAATGGACTAACCCAAGGCCCAGAGCACTTCTCAGCTTTGTAGTCCAAGCAGACACTTACAGTGGAATGGATCTGGCATTCAAAACACAATTTATTTCATCTTTAATGGCATGTACTCCAAAGGTCAAAAATGTATGTTAACATACTTACATATTTTAACCTCATGTATATGAATTAAAAGCCTTATTTGAAAGCTAGTGTGTGAAGTCTAACTTTAGAACATTTTATATATTGTTATTGTATAGATTTTTTAGATAACAAATTGCTAAAATCACATTGTTGGTTTTTTCCCCCCAAATGTGACAGCCTCAAGCTAAAATCTCAATGTTGCAGGTTTTAAGTCTTGCAGAAAATCCACACTTTCAAATATGCCATCAATGTAACATGCAGTAAACCCCATACACGTGTCTATAGACACAGAACACTGTGGCCTAATCAGGTCCTTTGCTAAGTAATTACCATGACACGGCATTAGCAGCAGAGGGGAAGTGTCTTCATCTGAGTGCAGCTCCATGAAATGAGTCTTGATGCAGTAACTACCATTTGTCAGCATGAGTGCAGAGGCTGTTGACAGGCTTGCCGTCTCCCTGGCAACACCACAGTCCCTCTTCTTTTCCAGTAACCTTGGACACTAACGAGGCATGCGAGTCCAGAGGGCATAAAAGGTATTTCTAATCTGTTTCCCTGTTTCTGACTTGACCAGGCAGAGGCACTCAGACTTGGCTGGAAGCATTTGAAGCAGAGAGGCACCCACTCCCCAAATCTGTCTCTGCCCATGAACATATTAAACAGAAAATATATTTGTGTATATATGTATACATCTTCATTAACAAAAAACAGTACTAATTTTAAACTCATTATCAGAGAGAGGGAGAGAGAGAAGAGAGGGGAGAGAGAGATTAATTTAAACCATAAATGGTGTTAAAGTAAATTAAATGAAGGCCAGGTCTAAAAAATATCCCTAAGTAAAAGTGAATAAGTAAAAGCATTTCTGTGTGGAACTTCAGCACATGCTGAAAGTACCTTGAGCATTTGTTGTTGAAGCATTACCAAGGTTAAACAAAAACAAACAGCAACACAAAGAAAAAGAAAGAAAGACAACATCAAGGGCAATCAAACACAAACCCAACATAAACTCATCTGATCAGAAGTTGCCAACAGTCTCCTACCCCCAGAGTCCTGGTATTGGCATGAAGCAGGCAAGACTGCTGAAGGATGCATCAGCTCTCCTCCCAACTCTTCACTTCTGCCCTATAAAATCCCACACCCTGTTCATTCATCAAGTTTAACCCACATCTCTTTTAGAGCAGTCTAGTTCATAAAATACTCTATGTTCTTTAAACTCTTTAAGCATTTTATTCTGCCTCAGTTTATCCTGTTAAAATTGAATATTTAAATTTCTGCATTTCATATGTTTATAATAACAAACACCCAAGACCTAAAATGAAGTAACAGATACATTCACATCTCAAATGAAGACCTCATGGAGCCAAGCACCCCTTAAACATCATGTGAAATCCTCACCTTTAATATCTTAGTCTGTGGCTCCCTTTGAAACCAAGGAAGTAAAAGCTTTTAAAAGACCGAGGAACAAAAGTGAATAAGATACTAGAAGATGGAGAGAACTTCCATGTGCATGGGTTGGTAGGACTAATATTGAGGTATCAGTACCAGACATGGTGACAAAGGCCTTTAATCCAGCACTCAGGAAGCAGAGGCAGGAGGATCTCTGCTGTTTGAAGTCAGCCTGGTAAGGTAGTCAAATTTAAGCAAGGTCATTAGGTGCATTCTAATCCAATGAGACTGGTGTCCTTTCTAGGTTTAGTAGAAAAACAAATGCATACAGAGGGGGAAATGACTGGAAACACAGGAAGAAGCCAGGCAGGAGCCTGGAGAGACACCCACAAGCCTGGTGGGGCCGCCAGGATCATGGGAACCAGCAGGGGCTGCACAGGGCAGGAAAAGAGCCTTCTTCAGAACCACAGGGGTGAGTATGGCTGGCTGACACTTTTGTTCAGAAGTCATAGCCATGAAAACTTTGAATACACACTTGTCATTGTAATCTACCCACTTTGGGGTCTACTGAGTCTTTCATACCCCCAGGTTCTGTGCCTGTAGATTGATCCAATCATGGATCAAAACTGTTTTAGTCTCTGCCTCCTTATTCAGGGGTCATTTTGGGGGTATTTTCCTAAGGAGGGGGTCTAGGGGAGCATAAGTGATATGTACTTAAAATGGGGGATACTGGGAAAGGAAAGTTCAAACAGGAGTAAGATCTGGGGGGGGGCAGAGACGGGATGGGGAGGGAGGGTTAATCAAGAGAAAAAATGCATGAAAAAGCCACATGGAAACTTACTGTTTTCTAAGCTAATTACAAATATAAGTTAAAAAAAATAGTCAGACAAGGCATACCTAGCATGGCTGGGTGATCTTGCTCTTAGATGCTAGTTTATTAAACAAAAATTCCAGTCCCCAATGTGGGGCATCTCCTCATAAACTGTCAGTCAAGAAAGACTCAGAAGTTCCCCTAAGTAATAAAGGCTCCCATGGATATTTCCAAACCCATAGTCACATGGACAGCCTTGGTTAAAGTCAGTGGGTCACAGAACCAAGTGAAGAAACATGAATGTGAAAAAAAAACTGTGAGGGGGTAGGAAGGAGATGAGAGTGAACAGAGCACAGTCCACAGGTGCCAAAGAATAATTGTCAAAGAACAAATGTAATCCATAAAGAAGTTTGGAGTTAAAACGTACCTTTAAAAGGTACATATGTACTGAGCATGCAGACTTTCATTTGTACTGTTATTTTATCCCTAAAATGCAGTGCAAAGGCTCACCACACAACATTGTATCAGGTACTGGAAATAACCCATTGCTGTGGGGTCTAACTGAGGGTGTGTAGATTCTTGGCAAATGCTGTACCATTTTATACAATGGATGTGAGCATCTGTACAATTGCTCTTTTTGTGTCTGAAGCAAACCATGATTCCTGTGGAAATCAATGTAATGACTAGCAATCACTCTGAGCAAGCACAGCCAGTGAGCACTGAGCACAGCCAGTGAGCACTGAGCACAGTCAGTGAGCACTGAGCACAGTCACAGCAATCAGCACTGAGCAAGCCAGCAAGCACTCAGCACAGCCAGTGAGCACTGAGCACAGCCAGTGAGCACTGAGCACAGGCAGTGAGCACTGAGCACAGCCAGTGAGCACTGAGCACAGCCAGTGAGCACTGAGCACGCCAGTGAGCACAGCAGTCAGTGAGCACTGAGCACACATGAGCACAGCACAGCATGAGCACTGAGCAAGCCAGTGAGCACTAGCACAGTCAGTGAGCACTGAGCACGGCCAGTGAGCACTGAGCACAGTCAGTGAGCACTGAGCACAGCCAGTGAGCACTGAGCACAGCCAGTGAGCACCCAGCACAGTCAGTGAGCACTCAGCACAGTCAGTGAGCACTGCAGCACAGCCAGTGAGCACTGAGCACAGCCAGTGAGCACTGAGCACAGCCAGTGAGCACTGAGCACAGCCAGTGAGCACTGAGCACAGTCAGTGAGCACCCAGCACAGCCAGTGAGCACCCAGCACAGCCAGTGAGCACTGAGCACAGTCAGTGAGCACTGAGCACAGCCAGTGAGTGAGCCATAGTGAGCACCCAGCACAGCCAGTGAGCACTGAGCACAGCCAGTGAGCACTGAGCACAGCACAGTCAGTGAGCACTGAGCACAGCCAGCAGTTAAGGTGGGTATGGCTTCTGTGCCAACTTACTCTTTCACCATCATGATGAGAGAGAACCGGGTGCAGGGGATGTAGTGATAGGTGGCCACTCTGTGATGGGAAAACGGGGCCCCTGGGTCCAGAGTTACTAATTTTAAACATGACACTATTAGCTTTCTAAATCCATAAGTACAATAGCTTAAGTTACATTTTCCCAAAAAAGATATTTTGCAAACACTTGAAAACATTCACTTAATAATGAAACATTTTTCCTCTGATGCTATGACATGGCAGCTCAGGTTTTGATATGACTTTAAGCTCCTTGACATCAGACATGTCTTATGACCAGCTTTACTTCCCAGCCCTGCTGAGAAATAGATTCTAAAGTTCTTGTTCATTTCATAAACTTAAGATAAAAATACATTTTTTTCTGCTTTAATAAATTCTAAAGCATGAATTACTTCAAATCTCATAGTTCCTAGTCTGTGTTTAGCATAGGTCCATGTGGCTGCACATGCAAGTGCATGTACTCATGTGTGCTCACACCTATAGAGGCTCATACATACATATAGGCAAATACACATATACTTATTGGTACACATGTGTGTCTCTGTAACAGCTGTGTGCATATGCAAGAATATATACACATATCTGCCGTATATGAGGGAAGACAAGGGAAGTTTTTAATTTATTCCCTTTGTGTCTGTCTTTACATCACCATCTCCCAGCTGTCTTCTTGACTTCTCTTCTAGAAGGGTCCTGTGGTCCTCTTAGTCAGGCCTAAGTCTGATAGTGGGGACAGCCTCCCACCTCAAGATGTCTGATGGAATCACATCTGCCAAGCCCCTTTTGCCATCTCATGGGACATTCATGGCTCTCAGAATTTAATATATGGTCAGTTTTAATGGCTGGGGCAACCTTCCCTCATTCGTGTGAGGTGAAGTGATTCATTTTACCCTAAGGAAGAAGCCAAGCAGTGAGCTGTAAACAGGTTATCACAGAGAAGTAATGAGTATCCTTTGCTTTGCCATGAATACAACATGTTAAATGTCAACACAATCCTGTGGCTGAGGCATCATCATCCATTATAAGGTGGGGAAACTGAGGCCCAGAGTGTTCCTGAGCTTCTTAGATGGAGTTTCCTAGAACTGGGCCCAAAGCCTGCTCCCTTAACCTGGATGCCATGTCTCTCCTCTTGTTTATTCTTTCATGTTTATGAAAAGCATTTGTCCTCAGCTATCAGCATTTTACCAGTACGGCAAAACTCAGCAACATTTCTCTTCCATGAATGTATACCTCAGAAGTAAAATGAGACCATCAGAAATAAAATGAATTGGCCTCTGACACCTGGTGCTGACAGCAATGGAGCTGTTAGGGAACACAGAGAAGCTGATGTCTGCCCACCGGGCCCTGTCCTGCTGAACAATGCCACATCTGCAGCCCCCTTATACAAATCTGTTTTCCTTGGAAAACCATTTTTCTATAGTCCAGTCAAGCACAAGGGAAGGCAGGAGCTTGGATAGGGCTGGCATACTCACACTGTCTGCTGGTAGCAGGCATGGGCTCAGTCTTTCATGTCCTCCCTTTTTCCCCTGGCGAGGAAAATAGTGAGTGAAGGACTGGGCAATGTCACCCAAGAAAGATGATGTCACCTGAGGTGGACTCCATCACCTGATGTAAAAGTTATCACCTAAGAAGTTGGCCCCCTTTAAGGAGGACAATATATCTAAGGTGGATGATGTCACCTGGAGTAGATGATGTCATCTGGGGTAGATAATATCACCTATAAGTTATTTATCACTAGAAATAGACAATGCCATTTGAGGTAGATGATGCCACCTTAAATGGACTTGTCATCTGAGGTATACATTTCACTTGAAATGATGTTGTCCTGAGGAGAGCGACACCATCTGAGGTAGACATTGCTGTTTAAGATTGACAGCAACACCTGAGAGGGAATTATCACCTGAGATGGACTACATTGCTTGACCCAACATAAGACAAATCTAAGTGTTCACCCTAGAGGAGCCATGTCTTTCAGGGGATGCTGGGGGCTCTTTTGGTTCCAAATAGCTTTTCATCCTAGCCCCTTGGATTGCCTGTCCTGAGCCTTTAAGCCACTACCCCAGGCACCTGCCTTCTTTTCAACTACACCATCACTGTCTCCTCGTCAACAGGATGCAGTGTCAGGCACACAAGTTTACACATACATGCCACACAGCCACTAGGAGATGACACCATAGCAGTCATCCTGATGAAAATCAGTCAAGAGAAGCTTACCCTTTCATCTGGCATCTCCAGAACCTGGAGTGGCAAAAGTTCCCAGACAGAAGACCCACAATCACCATGCCAATTCTGGAAAGCTGAAGATGTAACCATGAGCAAATGTAATGAGTCTACCAACTAGCAAGGGTCTCTGAGTTAAAATAAAACAAAACAAAACTGTCTTATACTTTGAAAACAGATATTTTAATTTAGGCTTAAAATCAATTAGTTGGACCTTTTGGCATGGTCGCACTCTGGGGTGTTAGCTCAGCTACATGGTGGAGACACAGGCTCTGCTGTAATCATTCCTCATAATGGAACATTATACAGGAAAAACAACACGAGCAATTTCCCCTAATCAGGCCATCGAGTGAAAATAATTAAGCAAAATAATGCACACTAATTACAAAAACTGATTCTGATGGGCCGTGTTTAAGGAAGCAGGGGTGTGCTTCTATTTAGACAATTACCGATTATTATAAATTCATATTGATTATCAGCAATATTCAGTCACAAGAAACACCTGGTTCCACAGTAAATATATATGGAGACATGGAGAATGTCCCACCTCCACATCCACAGGACTTCCCCCAGCTCTCAAGAGCTTGGTGACTTTGCAGCAACCTGACCACAGCTGTGATTGCGCCTATTGCAGAGGGAAGCCAGCAGGAGATCAATGAGAGTTTAGCCTAGGATGCCTGCCTTCGAAGACTTCCATTTACCTCATGATATGCTAGAAAGTTTCCAAATGATGAGATGGACCAGCAATGCCCAAATGTCAAGGGCACAGTGAGACCTTTTCATAAGGTCCACGAATGTATCAGACAAATCATCATGTTCTGGGACTTAGGTTACAGCCTCCAAGCATAATCAGCATAGCTTAAATGAACCTTTCAGAAGCTAGCCAGTTCCTGTTCATATTAGCCCTGGTCCAACCCTAGTCACTGGGACTTCTGATTAACTTGCAGAGTTCTTTCTGGCTTTTAAATGATGTAATTTTCATTTGACTTATTTGAGATTACATACTAACAAAACAATACGCTTTCTGCTTTCATATGTTATATGTGAGTCTGTGATTAATTGGTTTAGTTTCTGTATTAATACAAGATACAAGGCCTAGATGAAGGTTTTTGCTTTATATCCTTATAAATGTCTGCTTGCATCTCTATTGTTTTTGGAAGCCAAGGCCTTTGCTTCACTGAATCAATTTCACACCTTTGTCAGCAATGGTGTGGGAGCCATTGTATGGGTCTTTCTCTGGGGGAGATCTGGTTTGTTTATCCCTCTGCCTATTGTGGAGCTTTCTGATGTGCTTGTGTCAATCCAAAATGTTTCTAGATCAGTAGTAATAATGCATTTCTTCATCTAGAGGTAGACTTATTATCCAGAAATCTACAGAAAGACTTAGAGACATGCCCTGAGATGCTCAGCTTATACAAGAGGCAGTCAATCTTTGATGTCTATGAATGCTGCTTTCAGGACTCTCTTATGAGACAAGGTCATGGATGTGTAGCACCCTTTTCTAAAAACACATCATTTTTTTGCATATTACCTACACATACTCTCTCATGTACTTAGTTCTATCTAATAAAACAAAAAGCTAAATAAACTAGCATTGTACTGTACCATTTAAAAATGGCAAGAAAAATCTTAGTATTTTCAATGTTGACATGTTCCCCCCCTGTAGTGGGTAGCCATTCCAGCTTGGATCTGGAAGTTCTAACCCCCATTGAGACTCTGGCCACTGTCACACCTACGAGGCGGGGCCAGGGGAGGCACCTGGAGACCCAAGAGCTGGATGGGCCAGCGCTCTCTCTGTGCGCTCTCTCTGTGTGCTCTCTCTGTGCTGGGATGCTGAACGGTGAAGGTGGACTATGCAGAGCTCCGGAGAACACCGCTGGATTGCGATACACCTTCCCCAGACCCTGCGACCTACCTTTCACTTAATTTGTGAATTACGCCATTAAATAAATATCCTTTTAACTACGTGGAGTGGCCAAAATTAATTTCTCCAATACCCCCCCCCAAAAAAAATATTTTGATCTGAAGTTTTGTGGAATCTACTGACACCTAGGATTAACTGCTAACTTGTATTTTCTGGTTGCAGTAACACCCCCCCCACACACACACACACAGAATTCTTAGGATTAAATGCTGAAACTCAGGTCCTCTAAACAGGGTGGCTGACTGCCCTGGTGAGGCTGGCATGCAGTGGCATGTGTACACGCAAAAAGACCCCACTCCTCACTAAATTTACCTTTTGCTGAATGGGTGGTTAGAAACAGACCTGGGGCACGTGCCAGAAGCCATGTTTGGTAAGTTTGTCTGTAAATGAGAAATGATGTCGGGGCCAGTTTATGAGCCTAGAGGAGCCAGCACAAAGCAAGACTGCTGCTCCCTTGGGAGAAATCAATTAGCCATAGAATGTCATGCCCCACATTAGCTTCACTGGAGAGTGAAGCCCTGTGTGGTTGTCTGGATTTTACGTCTGTGAGGCTAGATTGAATGTTTCTGTTGTTTCTTCCAAAACAGGCTACAGAACCCATCTTTTATTATGGCAGACCTAAGTTATTGCACATTTGGAGTTTCAAGAAAGGACTAGTTTTCAAATGGATTTGCTTGTGCATATATATGTACATACATATTCACATGCTTGTGTGTATGCATTAACTATATAGAAAATGGTCTGTTAGACCAAATGAAAATATTTCTAAACATATAATAAGATGCAATAGACACAGAAAATGGATTTTATTTAAGTGAAAGAATGGTTATTTGTTTTTCAAAGTCCTGAAAAGGCTCATCGTCAGGAATGTGGAAACAGCTCTTTTAAAATGAAATCTCAGTACTGGAGCAAGTCTATAAATGATACATGAAGACCCCAACTCTTAGCCACCCCCTAGGTGAGGTCTTTGAGCAGCCTCATTGGCAAGTGGGGAGCAAAGGCACCCAAGGGCTTGAAAGTTCCCAAGTTCACATTCCTGAAAGGAAGAGTTGGACTGGAGTGGCAGTCTGGCCTGAGTCAAATCCTCAACCTGACCTGTAGCACTATTCACGTCTTAGCTGACTGCACACCCGGCCCAACACAGACCTGGCGTCACCATCCCATTCCGTCCTCTCCAGATGGATACCAAGGCCTGATTTACTTGACATGAAGTCTTTTTAGGAGTAACATATTTGGATTAGGAAGCTGGAGATACCAGGTGTGAACTGTTGTCTTCACAGACTGACCATGACTGAGGCACACAGTTGTTACTGGGGTTGAGTTTGTAGCATAAGATAGTATTTGAGTCCATTTTCAATCCTAAATTCCTGCAATCGCATTTAATTGCCAAACACAATGTAAACTATATCCTGAGATTCCTTCCAAGCAAAACTACCCCAGAACACAAGCCAATGGAGATCGTGCCTGGCATCTTGCACATATCTTGGAAGCATGGAAGCAGCCTGAACCACAGCAAGTCTCAAGCTTATGAAGCTGGTAAGTGAACCATGAGTGAAGAAGGGAGCTGCATGAACATGAGGCAGCAGCAGATCACAGAGGGACAAGCGCTGCCCACCTGCATAAGCCCCCCAAACTGACTCTTGTGATTCATTATGGTCTTGGACAATCTCAAGGACAAAGGTCTCACACCATTAGGCTTACCACTTCACAAACAACGTTCTACAAAGTTCCTGGGTGGACAAACAATTCGTTTGCTGTTGTTTGGTGTCAGCAACGGAACAAAGGAGCACTGACCAAGCTGAGTGTCATGCTTGCTCTCAGAATGCTGTCAAAATAAGTAGACCTTGATTTTCCCAGTCCCTAGGGACTGAGTTGAGGGTAAGAGCATGGCCATGGACAAGCTATGTGCTCTGAACAAGCAGGACTTGAGACTTCATTATCTAAAATAGAGATTGCAGCCAAGATCTTGTCCCCAATTTGTTTTAGTAACAAAAACAGCTGATGCTCAGTGCCCCACAACGTGGAGGGCTAACTATGTAAGGGTAGATCCACCACTGTACAGTGAAGGGATATTCCCCTTACACCTCAATCCCCTGGGCTTTTTTCTGCCAAGGTCACCCATGAACTTCTTGTTCTGTGAGGTCACTCCCTGTCTCTTGCCTCTAAGACACTAAATGAGCTTCAGCATAAAACTAAATTTGCTATCCTCCTATGAAGCCTCCTAAACACTTGTGTGTCTTTATATCCCCTCATAGCTTTCTGTTCCCCTTTTGTTGTGGGGCCTGTCCACACAAATCTCAGTGTGTAGGCATCTCCCTCACTACTGGTGCCTCTCCTGCTTGGGGCTTGGCTCATGTGGGTCTCTCTGACTGAATTACTCTACAGCTCTTGGATGCCCTTTTCTCTCTTCTTCCCTGGTACACTACCCCCCCCCCCATCCTTTCACGTCATTTGTGTGGATTTCATAGTGTTCCCTACAGGATATGACCATGTGGCTCCCTTGTTTGATTAATGTATGTCTTCTCCTTTTAACCACATCCAAAGCATGGAGGTCATGAACAAAACTGAATAATTTAACCTCCAAAGGAGGAGGAGCAAAGGGCACATTTTTACAGGACTTGTTAATACAAAGAGCAATTTACACTATGCAGATGAGGAAACAGTGTTAGGAAATGTTAGGTCATATGTGTTCATGTTAAAAACATAGCCTGAAGATTTGTATATAATACCTATATATGATCCTCTGTCAGACTACGCACAGAACCAGCATGGAATCTGTCTCAAATAGTGGTGTCAGAATCCTTTGTTAAGTTAATTTTAATCTGCATGTCCATGTGTGTGCTTGTGCACATGCTCACACATATACGTGTAAATATATGCATTTGTGTGCTCAGGCATGTTTGTGTTTGTGCAAGCATGAGTGTGGACATGTGTGTACTTGATGTGTATGCTCATATATGTGTGTATATATGTGTACCTACGCTCATGTATATGAGTGCATGTGTGTGAGTGCTTGTATGTTTGTATGTACATGAACAAAAGCATAAGGCCAGCAGGTGCAACACATGATTCTCTCTCTTGTCAGACACCATGTGGTTGCTGAGGAAACAGTGTGTCAGCCTTCTTCTCACATCTGTGTGGCCATATCATGGGGATGAGATATGTTTCGAAGGTTGAGTATCCTCTAATTTATGCATACCACTTAACTGTGTAACTTCTTTTACCAGCATACAACACTAGCTCCTTTCATAATATGAGTTTCAAACAAAGTTTAATTAACTTTATATCACTGTGAGCATAAACACATATAATGTTCCTGGCTTGGATTTATGCTACATTAGAGTGTCCATGAAGCCATTGAGAAGCCTTTCTTTCAGCAATATTCAGTATCTGGCAAACTGTAACATCTCCTAATTAAGAAGACTGCTGCATATGGCTTCACTGAACGTTAGCAGGCTTGGAACTCCAGCTGCATTCTGGGATGCCAGTCGGGTGGTCTGTGCCCCCATCTGTGTTCCTGCTGGGGAAGCCAGACTCGTGTGGCACCACGTCTCATGACTAGGGTCCTTTGTTATTGAGATAAAAGTCAGGTCTATGTGATCAGCTGTTACATAAAAAAGGAGTTCATCAGTAGTGTGTGTGTGTGTGTGTGTGTGTGTGTGTGTGTGTGTGTGTGTGCATATGTGCTTCTGTGGGTGTGAGGGTGCACGTGTCTGAAGAATATATGCACAGGTATTCATGCCCATGTGGAGGTCAGAGGTCAGCCTTCAGAAGCCTTGTACTTTGATATTTCTAGGATTTATTTTTATTTTAAAATTATATGTATGCATATGTGTCATTGTGTAAGGGGTTTGGAATAGGGGACCATGAATGTAAAAGTCAGGGGTATCAGAATCCTCCAGAGCTTGAGTTAAATAAAGGCAGTTGTGAGCTAGCCATCACGGTTGATGATAAATGACCTCTGGCCTTCTGCAAGACCAGTGCACATTCCTAATGGTGTTTGAAGCAGTCTCTCCCTAGTTTGGAGATCACCAAGTAGGTGAGGGTGGCTTGCCAATGATCCTAGAGATCTGCCTGTCACCATATCCATCCCCAGGGCTGGATTTGCCACCCTGCCTGGCTGTTCGCACAGATCTGGGAGACTGACCTCAGCCCCTTACACTTGAGCAGCAAGACCTCTACTGACTTAGTTACGTCACCACTGGTTTTAAAGAGTAAAACTCACAATACTGGGGCTGGAGAGATGGCTCAGCAGTTAAAAGCACTGCTTGTCTTCCATTGAACCCCGGTTCAGTTCCCATCATCCACATGGCAGTTCACAGCAGTCTCTAACTTCAGTTCTAGGGAATCTGACTGTGTTCGGGCCTCTGAGGGCTCTGCATGTATGTGGTGCATATATGTACATGAAGGCAAAACACTCATCAAGAGAAATAAATAAATATTTTTTAAACAGCATAAAACTTCAGACTAACAATCTATGGCATGCTGGGTCAAGGTCATTCCACTAGCAAAACAAACGAACAAGACACCAGTGTCCTCACACAAACACCAGAAGTGACATGTTTACTGTCTCAGCAGAACTTAACTATGCTTTACTAATAACCTTAACTCTTTCCCCTCACACTGTGGAAATAAAGCTTAAACAGAAATATCAGTGAGTTTCTAATTCCATTTGAGGCCCAACTATCCAATAGTCACAGAGAAGTGACATCATGATTCCCTAAAGTCCTGTGGGTCCCACATATTCCTGAGGAATCATCAGACTCCTATAAGTCAACAGTGCCAGGCTGGATTCAGATGGATTCCCTCAGGAACCACGAGCAAAAAAACATTCTCTCTTCCTTAAATTGTCTTGGTCACAGTGCTTCATCACAGCAGCAGAAAAGCAGCTAACACAGAATGTGAGGAGGGTCTGGGAAGATGCCCAGAGAATTCATCAGTTTAACATGAGATAAACAGTACTCAAAGCTGATTTCTGAGGAATTGTTACTTTTCACAGGCTAGTCTGTGGGAAATATGTGTAAGAACAATAGAAAGATTTAAGTTACTTATTGAAGTGGATTTTTAAATAATACCACATTCAGCTCTTATTTCACTTTGTGAAGTTTTTGCATTAAAAACAACAGGGGCTGGGACAATGGTTTAGTTCACAAAGTACCTACTGTGCAGGTGTGAAGACCTGAATTCTGATCCCCAGCATCCATGAACAATCTGGGTACAGAAGTTTGTGTCTATGCCTTAGCACTTGGGGCAAATACAGTAGATCCCTGGAGCTTGCCAGCCAGCCTGACTGACTCAAAAACCAACATGGAAAGAAATAGATAACTGACGTCAATCTCAGTCACCACACCCACGCATGTACACATGCACATGTACTTCCCACATGTGCATACACAAATGATCATATAGGTACACATATAATACATAATGAATTAAAATAATTACAATTATCCTAATAAACCAAATTTTACACAAAGCATGAAATACACCAGCTGACCGCCAATGGGAAGTTCCAGGTTTTATTCACACAAAGTGTATGGTGTTTGTGCTTCAGCAGACAGTGGGAGGCACTCTGCCTGAGACACCAATCTGTGGGAAACTCCACTCATGGGAGAGAAGAGAAGAAACACCAGGGTTGTCTCGATTTTCTTCTTTTTCCTTTTTTGATGCATGAGGCAAACAGCTCTGTGTCAGAGCTGGCACCCAAGTAACCCAGCTGCAAAGAACGTCTGAGCTAGGATCTGTGCCAAGTGCTGTACTAGATGCTGGAAAAATGGGGGGAAATCTGCAAAATCCTGGCTTGGGCTGAAATTAGTAGCTTGTGTTCTAGTTGAATTAGATATAATCAGATAATTCCATATTAAATTTAAAATGAGTTTTTGTGTTAGAGAGGAACATGGCTTTCTCACCAGCTTCTGAACACTATATGTGTGTGTACATATGTGTGTACATGTGTGTGCACATGTGTGTGTTCACATGTGCCTGTGTGTGTTCATACACATTCTGCATAGTCCTGCACACATGTACACTATCACACATATGTTATTGCTGTATTAGATGAAGTTCAGTGTATCAGCTGTGCATCTGGTTTCTAAGCTCATGGACACACAGATGACGAACAGCCTCCCTCTCATTCAGGAAGCATGCTTTCCTGAGGAGAGAGAGGAAAATCCACTGAAAAGTGGCTCTCACAATCCTGTCACCTAGTCCCAGTGTGACAAAAAACAAGCCCCTGGCATGTTACTCTGGAACAGGCCATTCTGACAAGCAGACGCGTTCAGAGCTGGTGGATTTTGTAGTCTGACTGGCAATGACCTCATTTATCCTATGTACACAGTCCCAACAACAACAAGAAAATGAATTTTTTTCTTTGCATTTTCAAAGCCACATCAGAAAGTTTTCACCATCTTCTGCCATTTGCTGCCGTGTCTGGTGGTGCAGTTTAATTCCACAGCTGTGATAAAACACTGACCAAAAATATCTCACAGGGAGGTATTTCACTCTCCATTTAGAGGTCATAGTTCATCACTGAGAGAATTCAAGGCAGGAACTGGAGCAGAGGTCACGAAGGAGTGCTTTTTACTTTCTGGCTCCTAATCTTGCTCAGGCTGCTTTCTTGTGCAACCGAGGACCACCAGCCCAGGCGTGACCCCACCCATGGTTACTGGTTCCTCTTCATCAATCAACAATGAAGACTGTTGTGGGATATTTGTCCACTATGTGAAGATCTATTGGTGTGACTGGTGTAATAAAAAGCTGAATGACCAATAGCTAGGCAGGAGGTATAGGTGGGACTTCTAGACAGAAAGAGAGCACTCTGGGAAGAAGAAAGGTGGAGTCTCCAGCCAGACTTGGAGGAAGCAGGATGAGCAGTATGGAGATGAGGTGATGCCACATAGCAGAACATGGATTAATACAAATGGGTTAATTTAAGTTATCAAAGCTAATTGGGGACAAGCCTAAGGCTAAGCATTCATAATTCATAATAAGTCTCCATGTCGTTATTTGTGGGCTGGTGGTCCCAATGGAAAAGTATGACTACAAATGGCTTCCACCATGCTCCATGTACACAGAGCCACTGATGCAGTGTACAAAGAAGCTGCTATTGTAAGAGGCCATGCTATGCAACAGAGCACTTGTGGGAGACTAGACAGAAATGCCTACCACAGTGTGGACCCCAAATCTTCCCAGTGGTGGGGCAGTAAACACTGCCTGCTAGTACTGCTGGCATGAGGCTAGGCTCATGGAATGGAGGAGGGCAGAGCCAGCTGCCAGAGCCACATGGCATACCCTAGTTTAAACCTTGGCTCATGAGACAAGACAGAAAACACAGAAAACCTCTAAAAAGGTACAATTAAAAATATGCTTAGGTGCTAAAGAAAATGGGTACAGATAGTCATAAAAATAAATAGTTTAAAAATTATGAAGTAAAGTCTTTAAAGAAAGAGTAAAGTAATATAAAAAATAAGCCAGGTAAGTATGGGAAATAATATAGCACAGGGAGTTTGGACCTTATATGCTTTGTTAATTTAAAATTTTTTGAATGCTAATGACTAGAGAATGACAACTTCTGAGAGAAATTGGATTATGAAAGGGACTGCTAAACTAAACTAGCATATATACTTTAGAGATGTCTTGGCTTCAGAATGGAAGTTGGAAAACATGTTACATTGGGGAAGAAGTTTTGTTTTTGTTTCCACAGGTGAAGAAAAGCTATGGATACCATTAAATTTGGTAAAGTTTAAATTCAAACAAGAGAGACCTCTTGATTAGGAGAGGTAATAGTTCATAAAACAGTGTGGCTATTCAACCTAACTAACTTATAAGACTAACAGATGCCTTTCATTTAATTATATATAACCTCCCCAAAGTTAGAATTGGTGCAGGGTTTTAATTTTTGTCTTCACAAGGAAAATAAAAACATCCAACTAAGAAATCTGAAGACCACTGGACAAACAAGTCATCTGAAGAAGGATGAATCATTCAGAGAAAATGTCCTAAGAAAAAGAGTAAATTGGCCTAGTAGTACAGCACACTTCCAACAGGATAAAATTTTATGACTCTCCCCAAATGTTTGTTTCTGCTGTTCTTTACAGACATTTAAGGTAAATGGTCTTTTGTAGTCCCAATTCAATTAAAAATTAAAGCTGGCTTTGGAGGTGGAGCATGGCTCTCTCCTTCTCTAAACTCAAGCATGCTTTTAAAAAAAAATCCAAAATCTCTGTCTCATATCAGAAGAGCCACCTGGGATGGAACAGAAGAAAAACTGAAATTAAGGGACTTTTCTACTTCCACTAATCCTATAACTCTTTGATCTTATTTTGATTCTTTAAAACATTTATTGAGATATAAAAATATCTCAAAATTTATAATATATATACATATATATTTAAACTTTCTGTCATGATATTAATGGTCATATAGAGTACTAATTCTAAAAATAGGCTTCATCTAGCTTCCTGTACATGATTTCAGGCTTGAGTCTGAGGCAGGTAACTAAGATTTAAGCTTGTGTACCCCAGGTGTATTTAATTGATTGCAGTCCTTTAACCTCTCTGAGACCTGCTGCATACGACATTTAAAATGTTTAAATTTTTTTTTTTTTTGGTTTTTCGAGACAGGGTTTCTCTGTGTAGCTTTGCGCCTTTCCTGGGACTCACTTGGTAGCCCAGGCTGGCCTCGAACTCACAGAAATCCACCTGGCTCTGCCTCCCGAGTGCTGGGATTAAAGGCGTGCGCCACCACCGCCCGGCTAAAATGTTTAAATTTTCTGCAGTAAACTGTGACCATTCATATCAGTGACCTTTGAAGTCTCCAAAAGGATGATGGGGTCCCACTACAACAATTCCACCCAAAGATCAGCTTTGGACTACAAACTGCTCAGGACAATTTCAAGGTGGCTAGCTGAGATGATCTACCCTCACAGACTACTCCAGCCAGGACTTCAGATAAGCCCTGCACTTCTCTATCATCCTGAGACTGGACACAGGTACTTCTCCTAGGACTTGACCATTATCCCAATTTTCTCAGGGTGTCCTAAAGATGCTGTTATCCCCAGACAACAGAAAGGAGTCTAGAAAAATGACACCCACATTCCCAAGAGGTGGGGTGGGTGGTTTTTGGTTGTTTGGTGGATTATAGATGTTTGTCATCATCTAGGAGAGTTAAATCCAAGTTATTATTGGTCACTGTCAGGGTGGAAACTAAGCCAAAGAGATTAGATTCAGGAGTCATGTTCTGAAAAGAATAGAGGGGATTCAGAAATGGTAAGATAAAAGGGTAGATTATTGAATCTGCTTTTAAACTAAAAAACAACTACTAGTCTCAACTATTTTATACTGGTATGGTTTTTTGTATGTTAATACAAATTTAAGGTTATTTCATTAGAACATATTCTATATGTGTTTCTACTCTTGTTTAAGATAGTTTTTGTATATTGATATAAATTATTGAATCAATTTTTAAACTAAAAAACAACTGCTAGTTTCAAATAGTTTACATTTGGTATGGATTTTTATATATTGATACAAATTTAAGTTTGTTTTTGTTAAAAATACTCTATATGTGTTTCTACTCTTGTTTAAGACATTTTTGTATATTAATACAAATTTAAGGTTATTTTGTATATATGTTTCTACTCTTGTTTAAGGTATTGTACCTATGCAACTCTTTAAAATGTAATGTATAATTAAGAAATACAGGTTAGTATTCATCTATAATAATCAAACTTGTAATCATGTTATGTATGTTTTCAAGTTTAAACAGAGAGGTAGTTTAGGTATATAGGTGGTCTTCAAATACTTCAGAGACCTACAGAATATGGTTTTAAGATATTTTTAATAACCTAAGACTTTTCATGACAGTGAGACACATCTGCTCCTGACATCACCAATCCACTTCAAAAAAGCGGATGGGCATCAAAGACCCTCCCTCCATATGGAGTTTGCTTTATTTGTGGCAAGGTTAGCCACTGGACAAAGAAACTGTCCTTGTTTCAACTGCTGACATCATGCTGTTCAGACTGGACGAGCAGGACACAAAAGAAGGTGACTACCAAGCTTTGCCAAGACAAGGTAGGCCAGTCCTTCAAAATTCTTGCTTCACAGAAAAGTCTGTCAGATATTCTGGGTCTGAAAGTTGAAGATGGATGTCCCAACAGTGCACAGGAACCTTGGGTGACTGTCCAGGCAGTCAGCAGTCTTTGTCATTTCTATGTTTTGGAAGTTGTTTGCTTTGCACTTCCTGTTTACTGAGGAGACTAGCTGAAAATTCTGGGGGAAATTAGAACCATACATAATATTTTTATGTGTATGAGTGTTTTGCCTGTATATATGTATGTGCACCACCTACACACCTGGTGCCCATGGAGTCTGGAAGATGGAGATACTTGCCATGGAGCTGAAGCTACAGACAGTTGTCATCTGCCATTAGGTTGTGGGGAATCAAACGTAGAACCTCTAAAAGAACATTTAGTGTCCTTTACTGCTGAGCCATCTCTCCAGTCCTGACAAATAATATTAAACTCTAGTTAAGAGTAGGTATGTCAATTTCTCAGGATAAAAGCTGATGGTACCTGGAAATTATTTCAAAATATATCAAGACATAAGATAAATCAACAAATAAAAGGATTGATGAATGGATATCTAGTAGGTAAAGCAAACAGCAAATATTGACTGTAGAATATAGGGAGCAGTTTGTGGATGTATATCATTTATTTTCATTTTTATGTCTTAAAAATTCATAATAAAAATGAATTATGGAATCCAGTAAAAGAACTGGTTATCTCCATTTACTCTGCTTAGCTGTGGTGTTTGGACTAAAATAGCTGGGGAACTTTGAACATAGCTGTTATTGTTACAACAGTTAAAATACTACATCCAAAGATGAAGAGCCACAGCTGAACAGGGGCTGCTGTGAGGAGGACTGGTCTTCTCTAGGGATGAACCTCCTGATAGGTTACCCAACCCCAGTGGTCAGCCCTAAATACATGTACATATGAGTAACACTAAAAACACTCGGCAGGTATTGTCTGTCTCTCAAATATACGTATGATTCATATACATATATACATATATATACATATATATATGTGTGTGTGTATGTGTGTATGACATGCATAGCATATATATGGTGATAGGTTGTTTAAGTGGCATATATATATATCATTTATATAATTTATATATATAATGTATGTGTACTTGTGTTTAGGGCTGACCAATTGGGATTGGATATAAACATAAATATGTAACCATAATAATTAAAGAAAAAAGGTCATGAGTTTGAGGAGGAATTGTGAGGGATATGAGAGGCATAGGAGGTGGGAGAGGGAGTTGTTGAAATGATGTAAGTATAGCAGTCACGGATGAAATTCTCAAAAATTTTAAAATGTAAATGAAGAAATTGATAGGGGAAATCAGAGATGGGTCATAGAGTGATATTTGTAACAAGGTACCAAATGATTCAGATCCGTTAATGAACTAACATCATGACCTAAATGGGGCAGGAACCAGTACAACTATCCTCAAGTAAAGCTGGGTGGGGCTCATACCCATTTTCACTGCCCACGGCTGATATCCTAGAGGTGAAGGGCAGGTATAGCCTATCCCTGTGTAGTTACAGCTAGCCATTACAACCACTAAAACAGCCTGCATCGTTCATACTCCTAGAGAGTACATACTCAGCAGCACAGAACAAAAGAGGAGAAACCACAGGCAGAAAGTCTAAGGCAAAATTGGGTGTGGTGCACTACGAGTCTAAAAAATTTTTCTCATGTATCAGACATCCAATTTTCCATTATTTTGTCAAGTGCTAAACTGCCTCAGCACTCCGGCATTCAGAATGTATAAAGGCATAAGAAGTAGGTGTGCATACACAGCTATAGCCATTCCTTCCTGCAGAGCAGATAAGCTCAAGGTAGGGTCAAGAGCATCTAAGTGACAGAAGACAGAGTTTATAAGAACATAGGGTGGAATCTGCCAGAGAAACAGAAGAGATGTGAATGTCTGTCCCTCCTGCCTCTCAGGAAAACCAAAGTAAAGCAAAATGTAAGAGACAGAGGAGAAAGCAGAAATCTGGTGGCAGGTTAGATCAGACAGTATCCAATGGCAGAGACAGCAAGGGTTTACACAGCATGATGAGTAGACCTACAACCCAAGACAGATCTCTCACTTTTCTTTTCAGTACTCGAGAAAAAAAATGTCAATCTTGAAGACATTATGTCAGAAAGAAGTTCATTAAACTTTGGCAAGTGGAAGCAGTAGAGAGCAGAATATACTCCCAACTTTGTGTGATGAAACTAACTTCACGGGATTTTTCCACCTGGAGTCTCAAAGGAAGCCAGAGTAGAGATTTAAGAACATATGGAAAATTGTTCACCAGCTCGGCTCATACCAGAACCCGTGTGATGCAGCCAACACAATACTTGGAAGAAATCTCATCATCTTGTATATTGTACAAACAATGTGAATGAAAAGAAATAGTGAAAGCAACTGATTGAAAGCTTTAGAAGGAAGATGGAGAAAACCCACACCGCAAGCAAGAGGAGTCAAGAACAGAAAATACACATGAGACTCAATGCACTTGTAGGCAGCCTTCAGAGCCACCAAAGACATGGGAAGCCACAGGAAAGGGGTAAAAATACAAGTCCAAGAATCCGTATTAAACAGGCTGAACGGATGTGAGAACTGATAAATAAATCTAAAGTTTTAAAATAATTAATAAAACATACATTCTTGGTTAACCATGTAAAGGAGAACAATACATGAAATGAAAAAGGAGAAGCAGAAGAGATAGATAGTAAGGGGATGGAATGTTCTAGCACTCAGCTTGAAAAGAGGAAATTAGAAGCATGCATATTTAAAAAGAAGAGGGTAATTATCATTATTTGCATACAATGAAATTACATAAATGAAAAATGCATGAGCACCAATTGGAAAGCTGTCACAAACAGGTAATTCTGCAAAGTGACTGAGACAGTCAAAGGTAGAACGAGGCTGCCCACATGTAGACAAACAGCACTCTGGCATCTGGATTTTATATTTCATTCCCAGTAGGAAAAAAAGGAATGCACATGAGGAATATATAAGAGTCACATGAGCACCTGACATAGAGCTTTGTTAAGAGGACATTGAAGATGAGTGCCTAGAACACCAATATTATCATTTTAACCCAAGAAGTCCCAAACAAGCTCATGTGTTTTTATATTTGACCCAGCTGGCATCACTGAGAGAGGCTATGGAGCCTTCAGGAGGCAAGGTCTCGTTGAAACAATGAGTCAGTGGGAATCAGGTCTGAAGGACCATAAGTTGTCCCCACTCCATCTGTAACTCTCTGTTCACTGGTCCACCAATGTGTAAGCAAGCTGTCTTTGGCTCCTACTGCTCTAGCTGAAAGATGAGCTCCAGGTTCAGGGGGAGACCTTGCCTTAAAGGGTTCAGTGGAGAGTGGTAGAGGGGACACCTAAGACCCTTCTTTGGCCTCCTATGTGCATGTGTGTACACCCACACCTACATGGGCATAAATGTGCACACACATACACACACTCAAAATGTTCTTTTAAAAAAGAAACAAAAAGACAAAATGTGTAGCTTATATTAGTTGTGTGTGGATAAGACATGGTTAAACACCAATCACTATATTTGGCTTCTGACCACCACACCCTTTCATCTCAATTGTCAGAACTTTAAGCCTTGGTGGTCCCCTGGGACTCCTGCCCTGGAGCTAGCGACCACACACCTTTCAACTGGTACCTCCCTCTGTAGAAACATGTCTTTGGGCTTACCATTATCCCAACACAATTCCTGCTTCTGACTCCCCCTCCACCCATGGCATCACTCAGAAGAGAGCTCATCAATTCCATGACTTCATCATAGCTACATGAATATGTAGATTACTCCAACTCCCTCCTCTGACATCAAAGTTCCAATCCAAGCGGCTGCTGATCATCACTGCAATGGCTCTGTGAGATGCCTCTGAGATTCCAGAAAATCCCTGTCCACAAGGACGAGAAGGGATGAATAAGATAAATGGGTTAAGTCACCTGTCTGTGGGAGAAGACAGAGAGCAAGGTCTGAACAAGGTAAATGGATTCTCGCATGTGCTCTGTCTGAGTCTAGTCTTGGTCTGCAAGTCCCTCATCTACCGGACTGCCTCTCTATTCAACAGGAAAGTGCTATCCAAGTGGAAAGGATGAAGCATTGGGATTCTTCTGTCTTCCTTAAGCACTACATCTCTTCTCTATTTTGCTTGAAAATCACACCCCGGGCTCTCTCACACTCTCCATCCTCACATGTGGCTCATATCCAAGTGCACCTGGACTCCTTCTTCCCCCATTCCTGTGCCTGCATCATCTCATCCTCTAGCCAATAAACAGAGTCAACTTTTAAACACATGAATAAGATTATGTTTTATTATCTCCTGCTTAAAACAGCTATGGCTCCTCTCAGTGGCCCCTAAAATAAAACCCAAAGTCCTTGCATGAACAAGACTCTCAGCACCTTCACAGGTCAGTTTATACACCCCATAATTGGCTTTCTGTGCATCGTTCTTCACAGGTAGGAAACACACTTAGTTACTTTTCCTGTTGCTGTGATAAAATGTCCTGACAAAAGCAATGTATGCTAGGGAGAACTTGCTCTAGCTCACAGGTCAAGGGTGCAGTCCACCATGTTGGGGAAGACCCAGCAGCAGGAGCTAGGGCAGCTGCTTACATTGTGTCCATAGTCAGGAAGCAGAGGAGTGATGAATGCTGGTTGTTGGCTATCTTTCTCTACTTCCAGGGTCCCCTGCCCAGGGAATGCTGCCATCCATAGTGGGCTGGCCTTCCCACTCTACTTAACTATGATCTGATAGTTGAGGATCCAGTTTAATGGCTTCAGCATACGTGTTGCTGAAACTTTGATACTGAAGAAGAAAGTCTACTTCCAAGGAGGGGTAAACTGGGGCACTGAGTGCTTGAAAATTCTGACTAGGTTGATACAAATCAATTCTAGTATCTGTATACCATTACAAATAATCAGATTAACTTCCTCCATTCATTCCCTCCAGAATAAAACCATGTGCCTTCTTCAAATGTCATTGCAGCCAACTGGTGATACTTGAGGGAAGAGCATTGACCCGGACAACATGATCAATTATAAACACTTTTGGTTAAGGAATACTTTCAGTAAGATTGTCATCATCTCAGGTCTGTTTGCTTTTAACACATGGGAGAAGAATAGCAGGCCCTTGCTGTTCTATGTGACAGAATCATGCCCACGAAAACCTCAAAAGGACTAAGATATGCAGACATGGTCACAGGGCCTGCCATACAAAGGCAACTTTTACTTCATAAGCAACACCAGCCTCCCACAGTCTATGTGAAACTCCAAACAACTGGATGTTGAGCAGAAGTTAGCCAGGCTTTATGCTCTCAGCAAAGACACAAGGCAATGTGCGTCCTGGATCCACCTGCCCCCTGAAGCTGGAGGCAGATTACATCCACCCAAGTCTAGACTTGAGTCTTCTCACGCCCAAGTCACCTTTCCAGCTTAAAACACTTGGATTAATAATGTTCTAGCACCATCAGTTTCCACATGACTGTTGGTCACAGCCTCCTCAGCCCCAGGTGGGAGGGATGGAAGAGTCCCTGACATCTAGATAAACCTAGAGCAGGAGTCCCACCTCAGTGTTAATGAGCAATGGTATCTGTCCTCTGCCTCAACATTCAATGATGGGGAAATCACTACCGTTAAGCAGCCTATCTCCACTTTTTAAAAAATGTTTTTAATGCTGATTTCTTCTTTCCATGGACATAAAACCTTTTCCTGACTTCTCTTCCTGCCTTCTCTGACCATGCAAGGAGTGTAATCCTTACAAAGATGGCTTTCTGACCACACAGATAGTCAGTACACTAGTCTGCATGTCCTCATTCCACTCAGGGACTCTCAGAGATCACGAGACCATTCCTCCAAGGATACTATATTGCTCTGGGACCCAACATGCCACTGTCACATGCTGCTAGTGACCTGATACACTTGCAAAGACTTGGTTGTGCTGGTCAAGATCACTGACATTTCCCAGATGCGGCTGCATTGTAAAGTACTTAGTTGGCTCTGGTCATCTGTTTGGTTGTCTTTTCTTCTTGTAGTGCTGGGGCTGGATGCCCCCACCCCGGTCCCCAGGCTCCTGCCTGGTAGGTAAGCTCCATACCCCAGATCATGCCTCAAACAGTTTCTTTTTAGTTTACATTTTCAATAACTTTAAAATAACTGAATCTTGAGAACAGAGAATTTAAGCCAATGAAGAAATATCTAGCTGACATCTAAAGCCATTTATTTTGGCCACCAGAGGGCTCCCACATTTATCCTTAACTGTATTAATCTGTATTGAAACAGCCAGGAAAATGACACTTAGATGTTCAGCAAACTCATCAGAATGTGAGATGCTTCCCACCCTGACACGTAACTTTTATAAAACCATATGATTTATCTTCCTTTTTGTCCAATGAAAAGCTCCTTAAACATGCCCAGCACATCATATGCACAACCATTTAACCCCTAAAATAATGACCTCGGTTTACCTCCATGCATACAGTGATTGAAGCTTTTGCTGCTCACTCTTGGCTGCATCCTTGTACACCATCAGAGCAGGTGCTTTATTTTCAGAGGTATGTACTTCACTGAAAGCAGACATTGAGAAGCCTGAATGACAGCATGGAATTAATTTTCTTATCAAATTGAAAATGAATTTTAAAGAGATAATGCTTAATGTGGGGGGGGGGTGAAGCAAAGAATCAGCACTTTTGTACATACTAGAAATTAAATCTGATGGTCTTGTGTGTTGGGAAGAGTGATGTGTTAACTCTGCTGTACTGTTGTGCTGCAAAATGAGGTTTTAACAAGCAGTGGCCTGTTGAGGGGCTGATTAAAGAGAAAAGGCTGATGTTGGAACTCTTATCAGGAGTGTTGGAAACAGTAAGAACAAGGGAGAACAAGGGACCTCCAGACTAAGCAATGGCAGACTAGTTTAGCAGTGAATAAAAAAAAAAAAAAAAACTTGAAAAGGAAGGGCAATACCACTGAGAGACTCACAATGATTCCGAGTAACTATGGTATGTCCGTAAACACAACTCCCCTTCTCTGAAACCAGGAACTAGAAGGGCTGACCATGGAGACCTACCTTGATTTGGCCCATAGAACCCTGGAGCAATTCAGGGAATGGAGGTACCAGGCATGTGTAAATTTCACAGTGAGGTAAGAGCTGAAACCCCAGGTTCTCATTTCCTACCTCCCTAGCCGCATGGCCATTCCTCACTCAGATTGTCAGGAGTCAGGCCGTTTATTTGGGAGCTGGGAGATGGTACAGGGGTAAAATGCCACACAAGACCTGAGAATTGGAGCTCACATCCTCAGGTCCCAAGAAAAAGCCACGTGTATACGGCAGCCTGCCTGTGATCCTAGCTCACGCAAGGTAGAGACAAGCGACCCAAGCCAGGCTGCTAAATGTGTTCTGTGTCAGTGACCTATAAGAGACTAGCCGGAATGTGAACTTCGGTTCAGTCTCAATATAGACATTGGAAAATATTTGAGGAAGACCCCAACACCAACCTTGGGCTCACATGTGTGTAAGCATACAGGGGCACGTACATCTGCCACACAAGTGCACTCACATACAGGAAGAAGGAAAGGAAAGGTTCATCTTGGCTGAGAGAAGCCTCAGTCAGTAGGGCACTTGCCATGCAAACATGAGGGTCTGAACATTATTTCAGAACCCACACAGGTGGCAGAAGGCTGGGGGACAGTAGTCTGTCTGCATCTGTCACCCCAGCATGGAGAGGTGGAAACATCCTGGAGCACCACATAACTGAGCACCATATATCTGGAGTACAACATGTCCTGAGCACCATGTGTCTGGAGTACCACGTGACTAGAGTGCCACGTGACTAGAGTACCACGTAGCTGGAGCACCATGTGGCTGGAGCATCACATGGCTGGAGCACCACATGGCTGGAGCACCACATGACTGGAGCACCACGTGGCTGGAGCACCACATGACTGGAGCACCACATGACTGGAGCACCACGTGGCTGGAACATCACGTGGCTGGAGTATCATGTGACTGGAGCACCACGTGGCTGGAGCATCACGTGGCTGGAGTATCATGTGACTGGAGCACCATGTGGCTGGAGTGTCACGTGACTAGAACACCACATAGCTGCAGTCGGGAGTATTTACATGGTTAGAATAGACCAGACCAAAACTTTTAAAATATGATGAGGATGGGGATATGAGCTAAGCAACCTCTATATGTGAAGTGGTTAAACACAAGTATGATTTAGAAAAATCAAAGTAGAGGCCTGAAGACATAATAAAAAGGATGACAGTAAAGTCATGTAGAAAGGGAGGTAGGGGATGCAGTCTCAATTTTGTTGTAAGTTCTTTATAACCATATGTCCTGACAATGATCAAAGGCAGAGCCAGTGAGCGGAACACCAGCACGTGTCCGTCTGCCCCCTCACCTGACCAGCTGCCTCAAGCTGCTGTTTCCAGAGCAGTTAACTGTATTCCATCATACGATGAGCCAAAATAAACCTTTCCATCACTAAAAATGATTCACAGACAGCTCTCCACAAAAATGAAGTACAGATACTCCATGCAATGGAGCTTTAATGGATTCTGTGGGGAAAGGTATTTTAGAAAAACCTAGTTCTCTACATGTAGGAAAATAACTGAGCAAATCTCTTCCAACATGTTTAAAATTCTTATCCCCTGGGTATAGAATTGTAGGGGCCTCCTACTTTTTAAATACTCGTTTCTATTTTCTGAATTTTATTTTATTTTAATTTTACGTGCATTGGTGGTTTGCCTGCATGGGTGTCTGTGTACCATGTAAATCTCTCATGTCAGCAGAGGCCAGAAGAGGAGGGTGTCAGATCCCTGGGACTGGAGTTACTAACAGTTGTGAGTCACAGCATAGATGCTGGGACCCAAGCTCAGGTCCTTTGAAAGAGCAGACAGTGCTCTTTACAGCTGAGCCACCTCTCCAGCCCTGAATATCTTACAGTGCATTCTCTTTCTAGCTTGTTCTTTTTCACCTGAATAACCCATAACAGTGTAATTGGTATACATGCTATAATCAATGTAAAATAATTAAATGGATATGTTTGTATTTATTTCAAATTTACATGGAGAAAACAAGGCTCTTCCTTCAGTGCAGAAAGCTTTTCTACCAATGGAGGGTCAGTAGCCTCCAAGAACCAAGAATTATTGTTAAATTCAAGTCTGTCTTGAAGGAAAAGATCAGGACAGAACACCCAAGAGCCTGGAACCCGCCTATATCTGTGCTTGAGACACAGCAGCCACAGAGTCACACGGAAATCACCTGCATTGTTTGCTCCCTGCCTTACCTAGCAAAGCTGTTATATCCACAGGCAAACAGAGTGTAGGAGCGTCTATCAACCCCTCTACCAACAGGCTCAATGCGTTTGAGTCCAACCCTAAGGTCACTTACTCATGCAGCTTGAAGGGATGCTTGTAAACCTGATGTTATTGGGGCAGGGGGATGACTCAGTGGATGAAGCGCTTGGTGCACATGAGGGCCAGAGTTTGGATCCTTAGTCCCTATGCCAAAGTCAGGCATGCGGTCTGCTCCTGTAATCCTAGTGCTGGGGGATTAGACAGAGACAAGAGGATCTTGGGAGCTTGCTAGGCAGATAGTCCAGCCAATCAGTGAGCCCAGTTCCAGAGACCCTGTCTTAACAAGTATAGTGGAGGGCAAAAGAGGAAATATCCAGTGTTGACCTCTGGTCTCCACATTTATACACATGCAGATCTCACACACACATACACATACATACATATATATATACACACACACATACTGCACACACCACATACACACATACACACACACACATGGCACACACAACACAAACCACACATACACACCACACACCACACACACACACACCACACACATACATACACACACACCACATACATACACACACACACCACATACATACACACACACACACACCACATACACATACACACACACACACAAACACATACACATGTTATTAAGGTTAACGAAAACTTATCTTAACTCATTCATTTTGGGATGGCCTTGTCTGTGAAAAAAATCACTGTGAATTCTCTTATTCCATCTAATGGTGGTCTTTATTTACATTGTAGATGTTATCATTATCTTCTCTCTCTAGAAGGGATGGTGACTCTTTATTGATTCATCTATCTTTCCACGTATCAAGAAGGTAAGGTCACTGGTATGGACCCATGAATAATGTCCTTCTCAGAGGTAAGGTTCAGATGCTGGACATGAACTCTGACTGGTCAGTGCTCCCATCCATGGAGATTGTCTTACATCACATGTAAAAACGCAGCCTGTTTCCATGGCAGAAGAAGACTCATGTTCACAATGAGAAATCACTTCTCCCAGCTGGCAGGGACACATGACTCAATGATGTCTAGGTCTGTAAGGATACAATATTTCCATCTGAAATGAAGCTGTACCTCCCCTCACCAGCTAGAAGTAGCAGAAGGGACTCTTGTTCCCAGAAGAGACGCTAACCCACAGTGCATGTAGTGGATTGTTTTCTAATCCTCTGCCACATGATTCATGGGAATTTAATACTTTAATATTCCACAGCCACCTGATTTGCTGGGTCCTATTTGTGAGGCTTAATGAGATGATGAGACCCCAGAACCACGCTGAGACCGAAAGACAGCTTTATTTGGGGAACGAACTGCTGGGCTATCTCCAGAAAAAGGGATAACAGATCCACCACAAAGGGAGCTTGGGTTTTTATAGGGTGGTTTGAGTTCGGTGGGAGAGTGGTGGCAGACAGCATCATGGGTAAAGGAACTGCTGTAAGCAAACTTTTTACATTAGGAGACTTCTGGTTATTAAGAGAGCAGGATGTGGGATAAAGGTCAGGTGACTTTTGAGAACTGCAAACATTCTGTTTCCATTTCTCCCAAAGAGGGCTGGTTCCCACACAGGTCATTCATCCTGATGTCTTAGGGAATTCCATTTTGGACCAGCCTAACACTATTTTTCCTTGGTTTTGTAGATGGGGAAAATGAGGCATGATCATATAAGCCACATCTGCACCCAGATCAGGCAGCTCAGAAGCTCGGAGCCTACACCAGATCCACAGAACTCTATACCCCCAGAGCTGCCATCAGATCCCCAGCTTGGATGAAGGGGCGCCTGCTGTAATTTCCCCAGTTTGGCTCTGCTGAGAGGAGGGCAGATCTCAAATGTGGGGTGCTGATCATCCGTCTCTTTGTGGCTGTTTTTGGTTCCATTATGTCATTTGCACGTGCTGAAGAAATGAGCTCATGTTTGTGCACACACAGGGGATGTGGACACTGTGTCCTTCCCCGCTCACAATTAGAAGGGAGGATTACATCACATTTCAAAACATATGCTCCAGAGAGCTTTTTTTACCCACCTTTAATGATATTTTAAATTCACTAAGAACTATTTAAAACAA